>NW_007377876.1:174513-201720 GCF_000475195.1 Diaphorina citri
ACAAGGAAAACCTGGCTGACTGGTCGTTTGACCATGTTTTCTGTTGATTTGAGGTTAATTTGGAGATTGTTTCGGGCAGACACGAGGAAAAAGATTGTTGGAACACGAAAGACATTCAGCTGGAGCAGTTGGAACACGAAAGACGCTATTTTTACACCGTTTCATTTAACTGATGTAAGTATGTATCTGACAAACGATTTACAAGCTACCGAACGAACCAATCTGCACGCTCTTCTAAAATATTCGTCCAACAAAACATGTAGGCAGCTTTGAAATACCGGAGCATTGCGAAATCTCTCTATTGCGAGTAAATATAGCTTACCCCTTGAGCTGATTTCACTAAAAACCAGGGTAAAAAAACCTTGGAAAGCCTTTTTTTTTCTCCATATTTAAAGCAGCCAAAAGATAATGCCTCTCCACAGTATTACGCATAGGTAACGTTAAGCAGGTATATACATAGCTTCTTCAGGGTAACCTTTTTCAATAATAACGCCACCAGCCTTAATCTACCTTGTATTTGGTTACAGACATTTCTGAATTTAATACGAAACAGACAGGTGTGGGCTAAATCCCTTGCCAGGGTATTACTACCGTACCTCTTTCCCTTTTTCCCTCGTCCTGAAAGAGTATTATGTATCCGTCAACAGACATTTCTGAATTTAATACGAAACAGACACATGTGGGCTAAATCCCTTGCCAGGGTATTACTACCGTACCTCTTTCCCTTTTTCCCTCGTCCTGAAAGAGTATTATGTATCCGTCAACCGACATTTCTGAATTTAATACGAAACAGACACGTGTGGGCTAAATCCCTTGCCAGGGTATTACTACCGTACCTCTTTCCCTTTTTCCCTCGTCCTGAAAGAGTATTATGTATCCGTCAACCTTCAGATACCATTACCCCGTGGGGAGGGAGGAGGAAGGTCTTACATTTTCCCTCATTTCATATTTTCCCTTTTTTCAGGGAGAAAAATACAACAAAAGTGAGCCGGTACCATAAACACGCGGTTCGCATAATGAAATCTAGTCATAATTATTATGTCCCCCTCCTTCCTTGTTCTTTTTTCCCTCCATCAGCCTTGTAGGAGCTTACTTTGTCACAGAAAGTAACATCTATTAAATATAAAATAATACCTGCCTGATGCTCTTTGTGTCAGAAAATATGAAATGGAAAGATTAGGTGTGTATACAGTGCCACCCCTTTTTACCGCGTCGTTCCAAGTCACGCATGCTTCCCCTATTTGTACACCGTTCTAGGTACTCTTCCTACCCCATTTATCCCTGCTCCCCCCAGTTGTTGTACAGCCTTGTCCCCCCCGTCTCTCTCAATATGTGACACTTTGTTACCTGGGAAATAGAGAGGGGGAGGGGAAATAGCTTGAGGGATTAGAAGATAACACAAATAATAATACTATAAATTTTTATACCTAATAATGTACATAGAAACGTAGGATGGATCACAACAAGCTAACTTTTTTTACTTTCTCTATAAAGTTTTTTCCCCCTTTTCCAAGTCCAAGCTACCAAGTCCAAATCTAATAAGAACACCTCATTTAGGCTGCCACGATGAGACTAAAAAGACCCTCTTCCTCCGCAGTCTATACCATTTTTAACAGAAAAAAGTCGGCACCATATGGGGGGAGGGGAAATAGCTTGAGGAATTAGAAGATAACACAAATAATAATACTATAAATTTTTATACCTAATAATGTACATAGAAACGCAGGATGGATCACAACAAACTAACTTTTTTTACTTTCTCTATAAAGTTTTTTCCCCCTTTTCCAAGTCCAAGCTACCAAGTCCAAATCTAAGAAGAACACCTCATTTAGGCTGCCACGATGAGACTAAAAAGACCCTCTTCTCCCGCAGTCTATACCATTATTAAGAGAAAAAAGTCGGCACCATACTACAAAGCTATTAACTTACATGCAAACGCCGAAATTAATTTCGTAATCACAGGACACAGGACGGTCAAAACAGGTCATTACGCAATCAACATTGTACGATATGTTTTACGCCGAGATAGAGCCTCTAATAACACTTTCGCCTAATAACACAGTGCACAATTTTGTTTTGGATACTGTCCCTGTTCTGAAACATATCATTTTGGAAAATTACTGCCGTGTCTGATGATGTTGATCCGAAAATGCCAGAATTTTTGTCAAAACGTGTAAAACAGACATGATACCTATTTTTCTTTTTTTTTTAGCCTTTGCACATTAAGAAAGAAGACTGTCTAAACTGTCCATCTTAGACCAAATTTTAATACAGTAAAATCCTTCAAACAACGTCGGTATTACAGGCATTTTCTATTACAGAGATAATTCTCAAATCTAAAACTGGCAGTTTTTAAAATGCTTTGAGGACGAACCAAGAGGAGACGGAGGGGAAAAGAGGAGAAAGAAAGGAGAAAAGTGGAGAGGAGGAATGTAGGAGAGAAAAAGGGAGGAGAAAGAGGAGCAGGAAAAAAAAAGAGGAAAAATGGAAGAAGAGGAAACGAAAAAAAAAAAAAAAAAAAAAGCTGGACTTCATCCCAAATGGGAGACATCAGGAGTTTGGTGGAAGAACGAGAAAGGACACAGGAGAGGAGAGAGAGAAAGAAAATTAAGTGAAAAAAAAGAACAGGAACGTCATCGCGTTAATGTTCGGAAGAGAGAAAAATCATTTCCTTAAGTGAAACAGACAGGGTGTGACCAGCGATGGTTAGGTAGCTTGCAAAAAGAGGCCTCTCACAAATTAGCGTTTTCTAAGTTAGGTACCTACTATGAATTTGGCCCTAGAACTTGCATTTAGTTAGTAGTGTACGAACAGAAACATGATAAAGGAAACATGCGAATTGTTGAAGTAAATGTAGAAAATCTGGTGATTGTGAAAAATTACCGGGGATTTTTCACAATTACCACTGTTATTGGTAAATGTAAGAAATAATAATGATATTAAACCCATAATTTATCACTTTTACCGGTATGAATTTGGCCCTGGAACTTGCATTTAGTTAGTAGTGTACGAACAGAAACATGATAAAGGAAACATGCGAATTGTTAAGGTAAATGTAGAAAATCTGGTGATTGTGAAAAAATACCGGGGATTTTTCACAATTACCACTGTTATTGGTAAATGTAAGAAATAATAATGATATTAAACCCATAATTTATCACTTTTACCGGTTATTTTTCACAATTAGAAATCTTTATTTTCTACATTTACCACTGAGCATTGGCGATTTTAAAGAATTACCGGTTAAAGTAAGAAATTTAGAAAAGATCTTACATTTACCACTAAGTTTGGTAATTGTGAAGAATCACCGGTAATTTTACCTTAATAAAGGATTTTCAGAAGTTCTTCCTAGGGCTGCTCTCCCCAAAATTTATTAACGATCGCGTTCCAATTTTTCTTCTCTTTTTTTACCAAAAAATGCTTGAAAAAAACACACAAAATTACACGCACTGCGAAATGCAATATTTACAAGCCAGAAAAATAATAATAATTATAAGGTAGAGGAAGAAGGCGGTAACCGGCAAAAACAGTGAAAACAAAAGACGAAATCTAACTGAGGCATTTTCTAAAAGACGGATGGGCGAAGAGAAGGGGCGGGGTTCTGTCTTAATGAACTCCTGAATTAATAATAGTGTTTGCTTAAATTGTCGTAATTGTGGGCGGAGGGGGGACGGTGATGCTATGTCTTGTCTTTCAGCTGAAAAGTAAACCTTGCCGTGCTGAAATGTGCACACAATGAAGGATTAGGGAAGACAATTTATGCAGGAAAAAACGAAAAGACTTTGTCTTGTCTTGTTTTTGAGCGTATACAGGGTCTCGATATGGAAGCTCGGACGGAAGTGAAAGAGGGACCCTAAACATGCACGCTGTTTCAGTTTGATACGGAGAAATTTTAAACTTTCAAGACATAATTACTATGGGATTCCTGCTATTGTAGGTGTTATTACTGTTACTTGGACTTATACATATTATGTAGGTGTTTTTCTACAAATGGCACACTTTTTCAATGCAACAAGATGATTACGAGTTAATCTCTAATGTCAGAAGCGGTCTCGATGTGGAAGCTCGGACGGGAGTGAAAGAGGGACCCTAAACATGCACGCTGTGTCAGTTTGGTACGGAGAAATTTTAAACTTTCAAGACATAATTACTATGGGATTCTTGCTATTGTAGGTGTTATTACTGTTACTTAGACTTACGAGTATACATATTATGTAGGTGTTTTTCTACAAATGGCACACTTTTTCAATGCAACAAGATGATTACGAGTTAATCTCTAATGTCAGAAGCATAAAAACGGGACGAGGGGGGAAACAGCGAGAGTGTATTGCCACACCAAGCCTCCATTATCATAAATATTAATAATAATAAGGAAAAAAATTATAGTTCAAATAATACTTTCGTCCTTAATGTTGGTGTAGGCAGTTTTTTTCCTTACATTAATATCCATTTTCTCAGCCCTCGCCTACTTTTATCACCCCAGACGTTTTCTCCTTTGATAATTTTCTCGAGTGCAGATAGCAATGATGGCAAACTGGTGCCCATTATTGGGCCTCCAGCAGCTGCACAGGCTTTTGCGTTCCGCACAAGACCAGTAACAGGGCACTTCCACCGTTGTTGTATTGTAAGGAATAGGGAACATCACTAGTGTAGAGTGAAGAAACGTACCTTACCCATATAAAATCCTATTTTTTCCATCAATTTGTAGAGAAATGAAAACCCAAGCTCAAGCTGAATGTATAGGAAAAACTATAGTAAGAAGGAGCGTTTATTGTCAGATCAGTGTACCTCTGAAAAATGACATTTTCTGGAAAACTGGAAGAACGCAAATTCTGCAATAGAGAATGTAGCCACAGGTCCAGCCAAAACTTTACAAATGGTTGCCCTACTGGCGAGGGAGTATTGTGACACTAAATTATCTCTACTCCCTTGCTTCCTCTCGCTGAGATAATTTATTCATGTTTATCTTCAAGGCATATTTTGTTTTATAATTAGTTGTATTATTTCTTTGCCTCTCCCTCTCTTCTGCCTTTTCTCCGTTCTACCTTCACTCCAATTCTTCTTTCACAATGTCTGCCTTTCTTTCCATCATTAAAATAAAAAGAAAGTATAAAAACGTAAACTTTAGAGATCTTCCCAAGTCTTATTCAAAAATGTTTTCATTATTTTTATGTTCCACTTTTTTCTTTACTTTACATTATTTTACTTTCTATTTTCTATGTTTCTTTTACCTACCCCATTTGTTTTTCTGCTTATTTTAATATAATCAGTATTGTTCCATTAATGGGAACAAATATCTTTGTGCGTTGGTTATTATTAATATTGGAATGTTTTTGTTTTTAAAAAATACAACAGGAATTTGCATATTAAAGCTTTTAAAATATGAAGAGGGGGTTGAGAATTGGGAGCTTTGTTGGAAGATTTTTGTTGCAAGCTTTATTGTAGGTAGAAAAACGTGAGAGGTAGGTATTACTGTTTTGTTTTTCCACTATGTTGAGCAAAACAATTTTGAAACCAAAGAAAGAATTTTGATGTCAAATAAAATTTCATAGGGGGGACAACAAAAATAATGATCATTAGAAGTTAGAAGATGTGCTCAATGGACAAGGCCCAGTCAGAGTCATCATGTATTTCTCCGCCTACCTTCCTCCTTTGATGATCGGTTTCATCATCTTCTACAAACATTTCATATTCAATAAATTTCCCTACAGTTTCCACACTTAAACTCCTACTCCTCTAATACATTCTACACTATTCCTCCTTCCTAGAAACTGTAAACTGTAAGGAACGTTCCTACACCCCCTAAATCCCTACTACATCCTATATTCTGCTCCTGTACTTCCTACGAAATTCTCCGAGTTTGATTAGAAGTTAGAAGATGTGCTCAATGGACAAGGCCCAGTCAGAGTCATCATGTATTTTTCCGCCTACCTTCCCCCTTTGATGACCGGTTTCATCATCTTCTACAAACATTTCACATTCAATAAATTTCGCTACAGTTTTCGCACTTAAACTCCTACTCCTCTAATACACTCTACACTATTCCTCCTTCCTAAAACGTTCTAAACTGTAAGGAACGTTCCTACACCCCCTAAATCCCTACTACATCCTATATTCTGCTCCTGTACTTCCTACGAAATTCTCCGAGTTTTTATGTTCGTCCTGCTGGCGACTGTCCAAACAAATTTTACACAGAGTTAACCATTGTCACTGTTTGCATGAAACTCGTTCCCACAATACATAACTACCTAGCTAGTAGGATAGTAGGTATTCATTCATCAATACTACTGAAGTAAACTGTATTAGTTACCTAGTTGTTGATCTTTTCTTTAGTGTGCGTGGCACATTGCATAGCTAAATAGATTTTAGGCGTTCATAAAAATTCTTCACGTTTTGATCAAATAGGTAGCTAATGTAGATGCAGAAATACGACGTGGGGGATGATAATATTCATAGTGTACCTACCTATACCATTTCCTAACAGATCACTAAAGTTAAGCAACACCGTGTGTGGTTGGTAAATGGACAGGTGGCCGTCTGAAGCTTGCTGTTGTCGTATACAATCTGATATGGCCTTAACCTTAGCTGAATTTACATTATTCTTTTCCTCTCAAATAAATTTAAAAAAAAAACCTGAGACAAATTTATTCCATGCCAAGAAATGACGCCCGCTTACCAGCACACTCAATATGTACAGGCAAATAATATGTAAAATATTCCTCAGTGTGTTCTTACGATAAATTTCAGAGCCAATATTGTAATCGTAATTGAACTTTTACAATAAAAGAAGAACAAATTGTTCCCATTAATGGAACAATACTGATTATATTAAAATAAGCAGAAAAACAAATGGGGTAGGTAAAAGAAACATAGAAAATAGAAAGTAAAATAATGTAAAGTAAAGAAAAAAGTGGAACACAAAAATAATGAAAACATTTTTGAATAAGACTTGGGAAGATCTCTAAAGTTTACGTTTTTATACTTTCTTTTTATTTTAATGATGGAAAGAAAGGCAGACATTGTGAAAGAAGAATTGGAGTGAAGGTAGAACGGAGAAAAGGCAGAAGAGAGGGAGAGGCAAAGAAATAATACAACTAATTATAAGACATTGTGAAAGAAGAATTGGAGTGAAGGTAGAACGGAGGAAAGGCAGAAGAGAGGGAGAGGCAAAGAAATAATACAACTAATTATAAAACAAAATATGCCTTGAAGATAAACATGAATAAATTATCTCAGCGAGAGGAAGCAAGGGAGTAGAGATAATTTAGTGTCACAATACTCCCTCGCCAGTAGGGCAAGCATTTGTAAAGTTTTGGCTGGACCTGTGGCTACATTCTCTATTGCAGAATTTGCGTTCTTCCAGTTTTCCAGAAAATGTCATTTTTCAGAGGTACACTGATCTGACAATAAACGCTCCTTCTTACTATAGTTTTTCCTATACATTCAGCTTGAGCTTGGGTTTTCATTTCTCTACAAATTGATGGAAAAAATAGGATTTTATATGGGTAAGGTACGTTTCTTCACTCTACACTAGTGATGTTCCCTATTCCTTACAATACAACGGTGGAAGTGCCCTGTTACTGGTCTTGTGCGGAACGCAAAGGCCTGTGCAGCTGCTGGAGGCCCAATAATGGGCACCAGTTTGCCATCATTGCTATCTGCACTCGAGAAAATTATCAAAGGAGAAAACGTGGGTTTTCATTTCTCTACAAATTGATAAAAAAAATAGGATTTTATATGGGTAAGGTACGTTTCTTCACTCTACACTAGTGATGTTCCCTATTCCTTACAATACAACAACGGTGGAAGTGCCCTGTTACTGGTCTTGTGCGGAACGCAAAAGCCTGTGCAGCTGCTGGAGGCCCAATAATGGGCACCAGTTTGCCATCATTGCTATCTGCACTCGAGAAAATTATCAAAGGAGAAAACGTCTGGGGTGATAAAAGTAGGCGAGGGCTGAGAAAATGGATATTAATGTAAGGAAAAAAACTGCCTACACCAACATTAAGGACGAAAGTATTATTTGAACTATAATTTTTTTCCTTATTATTATTAATATTTATGATAATGGAGGCTTGGTGTGGCAATACACTCTCGCTGTTTCCCCCCTCGTCCCGTTTTTATGCTTCTGACATTAGAGATTAACTCGTAATCATCTTGTTGCATTGAAAAAGTGTGCCATTTGTAGAAAAACACCTATTACATAATATGTATAAGTCTAAGTAACAGTAATAACACCTACAATAGCAGGAATCCCATAGTAATTATGTCTTGAAAGTTTAAAATTTCTCCGTACCAAACTGAAACAGCGTGCATGTTTAGGGTCCCTCTTTCACTTCCGTCCGAGCTTCCATATCGAGACCCTGTATACGCTCAAAAACAAGTTTTGGATAAGTCCTTCTATGGGGACAGACAGACCGACCGACAGACAGACGACACCGAAGCGAATACAATAGTCCGTCCCCTATACCTTTTATTATTAGTAATAATAAAGGAAGGACGGACTAAAAAGTCGGCACCATATTACAAAGCTATTAAAACTTACATGCAAACGCCGAAATTAATTTCGTAATCACAGGACACAGGACGGTCAAAACAGGTCATTACGCAATCAACATTGTACGATATTTAGGCTGCCACGATGAGACTAAAAAGACCCTCTTCCTCCGCAGTCTATACCATTATTAAGAGAAAAAAGTCGGCACCATATTACTTAGCTATTAACTTACATGCAAACGCCGAAATTAATTTCGTAATCACAGGACACAGGAAGGTCAAAACAGGTCATTACGCAATCAACATTGTACGATATGTTTTACGCCGAGATAGAGCCTCTAATAACACTTTCGCCTAATAACACAGTGCACAATTTTGTTTTGGATACTGTCCCTGTTCTGAAACATATCATTTGGAAAATTACTGCCGTGTCTGATGATGTTGACCCGAAAATGCCAGAATTTTCGTCAAAACGTGTAAAACAGACATGATACCTATTTTTTTTTTTAGCCTTTGCACATTAAGAAAGAAGACTGTCTAAACTGTCCATCTTAGACCAAATTTAATACAGTAAAATCCTTAAAACAACGTCGGTATTACAGGCATTTTCTATTACAAAGATAATTCTCAAATCTAAAACTGGCAGTTTTTAAAATGCTTCGAAGACGAACCAAGAGGAGACGGAGGGGAAAAGAGGAGAAAGAAAGGAGAAAAGTGGAGAGGAGGAATGTAGGAGAGAAAAAGGGAGGTATCTTTGTGCGTTGGTTATTATTAATATTGGAATGTTTTTGTTTTTAAAAAATACAACAGGAATTTGCATATTAAAGCTTTTAAAATATGAAGAGGGGGTTGAGAATTGGGAGCTTTGTTGGAAGATTTTTGTTGCAAACTTTATTGTAGCTAGAAAAACGTGAGAGGTAGGTATTACAGTTTTGTTTTTCCACTATGTTGAGCAAAGCAATTTTGAAACCAAAGAAAGAATTTTGATGTCAAATAAATTTTCATGGGGGGGACAACAGAAATAATGATGATTAGAAGTTAGAAGATGTGCTCAATGGACAAGGCCCAGTCAGAGTCATCATGTATTTCTCCGCCTACCTTCCCTCTTTGATGATCGGATTCATCATCTTCTACAAACATTTCACATTCAATAAATTTCGCTACAGTTTTCGCACTTAAACTCCTACTCCTCTAATACATTCTACACTATTCCTCCTTCCTAAAACGTTCTAAACTGTAAGGAACGTTCCTACACCCTCTAAATCCCTACTACATCCTCTATATTCTGCTCCTGTACTTCCTACGAAATTCTCCGAGTTTTTATGTTCGTTCTGCTGGCGACTGTCCAAACAAATTTTACACAGAGTTAACCATTGTCACTGTTTGCATGAAACTCTTTCCCACATAACTACTGAAGTAAACTATGTATTAGTTACCTAGTTGTTGGAGATCTTTTCTTTAGTGTGCGTGGCACATTGCATAGCTAAATAGATTTTAGGCGTTCATAAAAATTCTCTACGTTTTGATCAAATAGGTAGCTAGGTGTAGATGCAGAAATACGACGTGGGGGGATGATAATATTCATAGTGTATACCATTTCCTAACATATCACTAAAGTTAAGCAACACAGTGTGTGGTTGGTAAATGGACAGGTGGCCGTCTGAAGCTTGCTGTTGTCGTATACAATCTGATATGGCCTTAACCTTAGCTGAATTTACATTATTCTCTCTCTCTCTCTCTCTCTCTCTTAAATAAATTAAAAAAAAAACTCCCTGAGACAAATTTATTCCATGCCAAGAAATGACGCCCGTTTACCAGCACACTCAATATGTACAGGCAAATAATATTAAAATATTCCTCAGTGTGTTCTTACGATAAATTTCAGAGCCAATATTGTAATCGTAATTGAACTTTTACAATAAAAGAAGAACAAATTTACATATCGACGTAATTTATACGGGGAACATGTTCGGAGTGAAAATGGGAGAGTGGCTCACTCTTGCGTTTTTTTTTTTTTTCCTTCTTTTTTAGGTTAGAGCTTATTGAAGTTAAACTGATTTCTGGTTGGCTGAATCAAAAAAATAAATCTACAAATCAGTCATATGCCAGCCTAGTTAGCTTGGTTGGTTGCGCGTCTGCTTTGTATGCGCTAGGTCGCGGGTTCGATTCCCGGCCGGGGCAAATTTTATCTTTAACGGATAATGTTCGTTCTCGCCACGGCTGGATTTCTCCTCTCCTGTCTTCCTTCTCTCTTTCATTTCGAAACGATGGAGAGGGTCTCTCTGTCAGACCTATTCGGAAAAAAACCTCATGGTCGGGACGACAATCTGAGTATAAAGTTAACCTGATTTCTGATTGGTTGAACTAAATAAAATCCACCAATCAGAATCATTTGTGAAAGCACTAGTCTCTTTCGTCTCTTAGCTCTTAGCTTATAACTCGTACAACGTACATATGTACATCTCAAGAGAGAAGAACACTCAGTTTCATGAGATTCGGATATAGACCATCCGTAGATGTCCTACACCTGAGCGCGAGCGCCCTTAAAGTAGACATCTCAAGATTCATTTCACCGTGTATGTTTGAAGTTTCTACTAAAACCAAAAGCACTTCATCATATTGATGAGTAAGCCAGTAAGTGGGGAGAAAGATCTCTCAATTTCCTATATTCTCCCTTCTCTTCCCTACTTATCTCTTCTCGTCCCTTCCTCTTTCTCCCTTTTTTTTCCTTTCTCCTCTCTTCTCTTCCCTTTTCTTCACCATTTACGTCAGTCTTTGACTTTTCTTTTATTTCTCATTTCGCTTTCTGTGATGAGTAAGCCAGTAAGTGGGGAGAAAGATCTCTCAATTTCCTATTTTCTCCCTTCTCTTCCCTACTTATCTCTTCTCGTCCCTTCCTCTTTCTCCCTTTTTTCCTTTCTCCTCTCTTCTCTTCCCTTTTCTTCACCATTTACGTCAGTCTTTGACTTTTCTTTTATTTCTCATTTCGCTTTCTGAGCAAAAATCGCGTTGGTGGAAATCCACCTTAATGATGAGTAAGCCAGTACCTAAGGTGGGGAGAAAGATCTCTCAATTTCCTATATTCTCCCTTCTCTTCCCTACTTATCTCTTCTCGTCCCTTCCTCTCTTCTCCCTTTTTTTTCCTTTCTCTTCTCTTCCCGTTTCTTCACCATTTACGTCAGTCTTTGACTTTTCTTTTATTTCTCATTTCGCTTTCTGTATTCCTTCTCTCCTCTGTGCTGTGTACACATGAACACTCCAAATATGAAATGAAAAATAAATACCCTCAGGCCGGAACACCCTTGTTACCTCAACAATGAAAGTCACAGTAGCACGTCCCTGTGACTCCGCTGGGGCATGTTATGACACAGTAACATTTTGGTAAGGTAATGCTACAGACAGACTCTGGTTCGATCTAGATGAGTTATACTATACAAATAAATACTCTGTTGGTTCTGGGGTGGAAGTGAAAAAATTCCCAAGTGAAAAAATTAACCTTATGATAAAGGTCAAATCTCTGTCATAAAATAAAAATATTAAAATTCACAATTAATTTAGATTATATTTGAGACAGACTTTCTTTATACTCTGCAGGGTTTATACGCTTTTCCCGGAATGAAATTCCATGACTTTTCCCAAAAATTTCCATGAGTTTTCCAGAAAATTAGGGGGCGGAGGTACTTAAAAGTCGGTAAGATTACCCCTTCATTTAAATCAAATATGCAATATGCAGAACGTCAATGAATGTGAGGGAGAATGCGCCGCAGGCCGTTTTTTGGAAAAACTTTTTATTGAATTTGAACATTTTTATTTTTTGACCGAGTGGCAAATTCCATGACTTTTCCACGTTTATCTTTAAATTTTCCCGATTTTCCATGACTATTCCATGATTTTTTAGCCGATTTTCAGATTCCATGACTTTTCCAGGTCGCGTATAAACCCTGCTCTGATTTTGACCTACTTTTTTTTCGTTTTTCTCCCCAGATTGTTATTGCTTGTTAGCTTGTTCCTTTTTTACTACCACAAAACATTAAAATAAATCCAGACCAAGGGAAGAAGCTTCTTAAAAATAAATTAGGATAATTAAAAAAAAAACTTTCAACCCTTTGATGTTTTAACTTTTAAACAAAAGGTAGGTACATTTACTCGGACTTCATACAATCAAGAAGAACAGCTTCTCAGGCCTTTTAAGTTCACCGACGACAAGCTGGGCCAGTATCTGGACGGGTGACCTGGCATCGTGATTTTTACTCAATCCTTGTATTTGTCGTAATTTTTTTCCCTGACATTCCGTATAGAACAATATTAGTTAATACCTACTCTACTCAAGTACTCATTGCTTCAATATTTTCTAGACATTTTTCTTCATTGATAGGCAATAACATCAGCGCTTACTCGTAGTCTACTAGACAGTTTACATTCACAATAAAGAAAAAATGCCAGCCTAGCTAGCTTAGTTGGTAGTGCGTCTGCCTTGTAAGCGCTTAAATACTCTGTTGGTTCTGGGGTGGAAACTTCCAGAAGGCCTATGTATATGATTTTGTTTCAATAAAATAAATAAAGAGGTTCGATCTAGTGTTAGGCCAGCCACTCACGCTCAGACCGCAGTCTGCCAGACTGTCGGAACGTGTGTGTCTGTCAGACGGTCTGAGGGCAAGTGGACGGCATTAGAATTTTTTCCCCAAGTGAAAAAATGAACCTTATTGATAAAGGTCAAATCTCTGTCATAAAATTAAAAAATAAAATTCACAATTAATTTAGATTATATTTTGAGACAGATTTTCTTTATGCTCTGCAGGGTTTATACGCTTTTCCCGGAATAAAATTCCATGACTATTCCATGACTTTTCCCAAAAATTTCCATGAGTTTTCCAGAAAATTAGGGGGCGGAGGTACTTAAAAATCAGTAAGATTACCCCTTCATTTAAATAAAATATGCAATATGCAGAACATCAATGAATGTGAGGGGGAATGCGCCGCAGGCCGTTTTTTTGGAAAAACTTCATATTGAATTTGAACATTTTTAATTTTTGACCGAGTGGCAAATTCCATGACTTTATCTTTAATTCCATGACTTTATCTTCCACGTTTATCTTTAATTTTTCCCGATTTTCCATGACTATTCCATGATTTTTTAGCCGATTTTCAGATTATATGACTTTTCCAGGTCGCGTATAAACCCTGCTCTGATTTTGACCTACTTTTTTTTCGTTTTTCTCCCCAGATTGTTATTGCTTGTTAGCTTGTTCCTTTTTTACTACCACAAAACATTAAAATAAATCCAGACCAAGGGAAGAAGCTTCTTAAAAATAAATTAGGATAATTAAAAAGAAAAAAAAACTTTCAACCCTTTGAAGTTAGTTTAAGTTTTAACATTTAAACAAAAGGTAGGTACATTAACTCGGACTTCATACAATCAAGAAGAACAGCTTCTCAGGCCGTTTAAGTTCACCGACGACAAGCTGGGCCAGTATCTGGACGGGTGACCTGGCATCGTGATTTTTACTCCATCCTTGTATTTGTCGTAATTGGGAGAGAGGGAGGGAAGGAGGGAGAGGGAGGAGAGAAGGGGAAACAAAAACAAAAACTGTGTTGCTTTTAGGAAATTTCGTGGAGAGATGAGTAAATATTGAGTCAAAATGATGTGATTGAAAAATCAAATAATACATTATTTTAGTGCGGACGAGACCAGTGACGAAGTTTGCGTTTCCCGATAATCGTGAAAAGCTGAAAAGTCCAAAACTTGAGTGAAAACTCCGAAAAAGTTTTTTTGAAAGCTCGTAGTGCGCGATGGGAACAAATACAAAGGAATTGTTCCAATCGCGCACTGCGATTGATTCAAAGGAACCTTACTCCCTTATCTGCACATCTTGCTTGTTTACCTTCTTCTTCTTCTTCTTCTTCTTCTTCTTCTTCCTCCTCCTCCACATTTTTCTAACTCTCCTCCTCCTTCTCCCTTTTCTGCTCTTCTTTTACAAATTGAAATGGGTTGTGAAAAGTCAACACGTAACGCTAAAGGTAGAAAGTAGAAATACACTGCCCTCACGTCACGTGAGCTCATGGGGAGTCAGAAAGATGTAGTTCAAACTCCCATAATATACATTATACATAGTAGGTGATTTCAATCACGATAGCTACACTGCCCCTACGTCACGTGAGGGTAGTGTGTTTCTACCTTAAGAGTACACCTACCTAAATAACTCATTATTGGATACCTATACGTAGGTGTTATTGAAATAAATAGTAGGTGATTTCGTTCACGATAGCTACGCTGCCTTCACGTGACGTGAGGGTAGTGTGTTTCTACCTTAAGAGTAGGTACACCTACCTAAATAACTCATTATTGGATACCTATACGTAGGTGTTATTGAAATAATTATTTATTGAAAACAGAAATTAAACTCAACATGGGATTTGTTCCTCTTTTTTATTACCTAAAAATAAAATCTGTCAAAAAACCTTTGCACAAAAAAAGCCAGCTCGCTTTTCATCCACTGAGTAAATTTTCTCGTAATGTAAAGCTTAACTTTATAACAGGCATGGATTGATAGGTAGCATATACTTTAATATTACTACTGTGGAAGTCACGGTTTAAATTAAGCGGTAAGCGGGAGAGGTATGTAAAGAGAGAAGATGCAGGCAACTATTTTAATAAGGCGTAAGTTTATTACCTCTAACCCTACCTGGAAGGTTGGTAGTTTACACACAAATATTTGAAAATATTCTTCTGTTGAAAATATTCACAAATAATATTGTTCTTTTTCCATAAGTCTTTACAAGTTTATTGTCACTGCTAAGGTTTATTTACAAAGGGGATTTTACCTTCCATTTAGCGACGCGACGACCGCCTTCACACAATAACCTAATCACCTGGCCTGAGTGGGGCCGGAATAAGCCCCTAATACGCGATTGTCAGCGGCCACGTATCCAGAGAAAAGGGGATCCAATCCCAGGAGTGACACGGAAAAATTAGTTCAGAGGAAGGTTATTTTTAGTAGGGTGAATGTATTTTTTTTACTTTCTATTACTACAGCATTTTTTTCTTTTTTTAGCTAAAAATCCTAACTAATAAAACAACAACAATTTTACACCCATGCCTGATTTCTGGCCGTGCTTTGTGCACATAATAAAAACGTCTACAAAAACATTATCAGGAAGAGGGAGAGAGAGAGAGAGAGAGATGAGGAGGGAGGGAGAGGGAGAGAGAGTCTAACAAACTTTTTATGAAAAATTGGGCGAAAAAACCCCGTAAAGTTTTTTTTATTCACGTTTTGAAATTTTTTGAAAAATGTTTGAAGAGAAAGAGAGATAGCATGTGAGGGAGACAGAAAGAGTAGGTGAGTAAAGAGACATGGTGTGAGGAGGGAGGGAGAGGGAGAGAGAGATGAGGAGGGAGGGAGAGGGAGAGAGAGTCTAACAAACTTTTTATGAAAAATTTGGGCGAAAAAACCCCGGAAAGTTTTTTTTATTCACATTTTGAAATTTTTTGAAAAATGTTTGAAGAGAAAGAGAGATAGCATGTGAGGGAGACAGAAAGAGTAGGTGAGTAAAGAGACATGGAGGGAGAGAGGGAGAAGGAGAGGGAGGGAAGGAGGGAGAGGGAGGAGAGAAGAGAAACAAAAACAAAAACTGCTTTTAGGAAATTTCGTGGAGAGATGAGTAAATATTGAGTCAAAATAATGTGATTGAAAAATCAAATAATACATTACCTATTTAGTACGGACGAGACCAGTGACGAAGTTTGCGTTTCCCGATAATCGTGAAAAGCTGAAAAGTCCAAAACTTAAGTGAAAACTCCGAAAAAGTTTCTTTGAAAGCTCGTAGTGCACGATTGGAACAAATACAAAGGAATTGTTCCAATCGCGCACTGCGATTGATTCAAAGGAACCTTACTCCCTTATCTGCACATCTTGCTTGTTTAAAGCTACTTATACTCGTAAAAACAACTGTTGTTTCCTTTCGGTCAAGGCATATCGAAGCCTTGACTCTAAGGCTGAAAACGCGATTGGAACAATTGGGTACAAAGGATTTTTTTTCTTTTAGTGTAGGGGAGCTTGCGAACCCTGCTAAATTACTCGAAACATATGTAGGTACCTAGGTATAATATATTAATGTTGCCTCACTCACAACCACAAACATGTAGATTATTTTTTCATTATTATTAAATTCACTTTACTCTTTCTCCTCTTCCTCCTCCTCCTCCTCCTCCCTTTGAACAAAATTTTTCACCGCTCCCCATCCCGTTCAAATCACAGGAGAATCAAAGTTTTTTTTTCTTTTTCTTTTTCTTTTTTTTTTTTAATTATCAAGAACGCAAGGAAACTAGGAATAAAAAAAAATCATTGATTTTTCATGAAGAATAACACATTCATGGCTTGGTATGATATAAGTGTGGTGAGTTTTAGTCGTGTGATAAATATTATTAGACCAAAAACGATGCTGCAGCTTTGGATGAAATTAAATTTTTGATGTTTTACCTTTCCTCTTTATTTTTATCCTTCTCTTTTTCTTTCTTTCTACGGGTGAAAAATATACCAAATCGACTCCTCTACATAATAAAATAATGGTTCTGCTAAAATTATCCCAAAATAATAACACATGCATGCATTAAAAATCATAAATTTAGAGGGAAAAAAATCTGCAAAAACTTTTCAAGGATTTCAAGCTGTTTTTCCCTTGTTTGCTTTTTTCCATTATTTCTTTCTTCCTCCTCCCCTTCTACTGCAGATACTTTAGTATACGTAGACGAGACGATGTATATCCTTAATGGAGAAAAGTAAATATTGTTCATGCATGCATGCATTAAAAATCATAAATTTAGAGGAGAAAAAATCTGCAAAAAATTTTCAAACTGTTTTTCCCTTGTTTGCTTTTTTCCATTTTTTCCTTCTTCCTCCTCCCCTTCTACTGCAGATACTTTAGTATACGTAGACGAGACGATGTATATCCTTAATGGAAAAAAGTAAATATTGTTCATAGAAATTGAAGAAATTTGCGAAAGGGGGTAGGTAATTAGAGAAAATATCTAGGTAAGTAAGTACCAAATTATATTTTTCCAAAGATAAAAAATATTATGGGTGCCCGAAAACTCACTGTTTATGCAATGCGCCACACACTGAACATTCTACGAAGCCTGAATCTTTGGAGCTTTATTTCAAACATTGTTCATAGAAATTGAAGAAATTTGCGAAAGAGGGTAGGTAATTAGAGAAAATATAGGTACCTAAGTACCAAATTATATTTCTCCAAAGATAAATTTTATGGGTGCCCGAAAACTCACTGTTTATGCAATGCGCCACACACTGAACATTCTACGAAGCCTGAATCTTTGGAGCTTTATTTCAAATGAGCGACTCGTAATGTTTCTGAGCTTCTTCCGGATCCATCCTACTCAAGTAACCCACAAAGCACGAAAATATGAACATACTTTTTTTAATGATAACTAATCTCCTGTTAGTACAAATAATTACAACAGCAGGAAGCAGGAACATCAGGAAAAAAGCTAAACTGAAAAAATGTGAAACAACGTAAAAGAAAGCAAAAAATGGAAAGTAAAAATATGAGAACTTACAAGGAAAGTGTCAGAGTAAAAGTAAAAAAAAAAAATATACGAAGAAAAGAGAAAAAGAGACCAAAAAGCTCTCCTGAGAATGTTGTCGGGAGAGGGAGGGAGGAAGAGGAGAGTTGCAGGTATTTCTGTATACAGTAGCTTTTATATTTATATCCTAGTGATGATGTAAAGGCCCCGAGGGGATCATTATAATATTTTTTAATTAAACGAGAAGAACTAATTGTGAATTCTGAGAGACATAATAGAAGAAAATAAATTAAGTCTCCTAAGACGACAAATGCAAAGCTTTGAAGCATACACTCGACGACAATTTTAACATTAAAAAAAGAGACGATTTTTTTTTCTTCTTTAGGAGTGCTTTAAAAAATTTAATACAATTTTATGTAAGAAAGAACGAAAAGGAAGAGAAATAAGGTGTATCTCGTGTGGAGTACCTATAGCAAAAAATCTGGTGTGACCATCACACGACTTTCTATTATATTTGCGGAATACGTATTGAAAAAAAAAATTGAAAATGAGCCTGAGCCGCCTACGGCGGCCAATTTTTGATCGAAAATTTCCTATCTTAGAATACTCCCCATGAATGATGGATCATTTAAAAGTTTGTCGTAATTTTTTTCCCTGACATTCCATATAGAACAATATTAGTTGTACCTACAACCTACTTTACTCATTGCTTCAATATTTTCTAGACATTTTTCTTCATTGATAGGCAATAACATCAGCGCTTACTTGTAGTCTACTAGACAGTTTACATTCACAATAAAGAAAAAATGCCAGCCTAGCTAGCTTAGTTGGTAGTGCGTCTGCCTTGTAAGCGCTCTATAGATAGATAGATACCTAGGTACTTCCTATCTTTAGTACCTTCCTCTCTAGATGAGGGTTTGGGTGGTAACAAGAGAAAGGAAAAAATAAATGAACATTTTTTAAGGCTTTGATAGCGAGATGCTCAAGTGAGCTCTTCCACCCAACTGCACAGGATCAGGCAGAACTAAGATTAAAAAAAAACTAGGTAGGTACTCCCTTTTTTTCTGAAAACCCAAACTTTTAGTTCCTGAAATGAGGATAGAAACATGTGGGATATTAGGACAAGGGTTTCCAACTTGCGGCCCGCGGGTTACATGTGGCCCGCCAGACCATTTTTTGTGGCCCGCTAAGCTTTTTGGGATTTGTACGTGTGGAGTACCTATAGCAAAAAATCTGGTGTGAACATCACACGACTTTAGCTAGAATAAAGAGCTAGACCATGGGCTGAAAATCACTTTTTACTTTCTATTACTACAGTATAGTGAGCTATACTAGTAATGAAAGTATTGCAATCGGTCCAAATTTTCAATTTTTTGACATCAGGGGATCCCAAAACGGATATTTCCAACCATTTCCCTATTTTGAAAATTTGGACCGATTGCAATACTTTCATTACTAGTATAGCTCGCTATACTGTAGTAATAGAAAGTAAAAATGGGAGTTACGAGTATAAAAAAGGAAGTGTGAGTTTGAAGGAGTAAGGAATTGAGGATGCAACATGGAGAGCTCCTACAATGGTGTCAAGTGTACTTGAACTCACCTCGTGATTGAAGTTATTGTCTCTACGGAATACATTGAATAAATTGAGCCGTCTGGCAACGTGGCTAGAAACGGAGACAGTAAGGAGGCATTGTTGTTTTTTTCCATGTGAAAGACAGACATTTTTTTATTCACTAAGGTCTGGAGCTTTCTGCCTCCTTTCCGTTCTCCTTTCATAAAGCTCATTTGTCCCCATGAGGCTGAGTGCTCTCTGAAATAGCCAACTATGAAGAAAATCCATATTTTATTCAAGATAATTAACGACCCATGTTTAGGTCAATAAAAAAAATAATTCTCAACCCTTGAGTTTAAGAATAATAGGGAGATTGTGGACTATTCAATAAGGTATGTTAAACGTACTAGGCATTTTTTGAATACCTTTACGGCTTTCCTTCGGTCATATACGACCTCACCCAACCCAGTACACATTTACATCCCAGCAATTAAAAACAGAAGTCCGAAGTCATATAAAGTGAAAAACAGAAAGCGATTAAAAAAATGGATGCCAGATGAAAAAAAAATGCTACTCCTGAGGCCACAAGAACTGCCCTAGAACACACTCATCACAAGTCTATTATATGCAACCTAGGAGTACCTAGCTATTGAAATATAAAAGAACTCAATTTTCAAATAGAGTTGAGCGCCAAGTTTAAATATGATTTTTATGTTTTATTTTTTATTTACCTCTAATAAGGGTAAAAAAGAAAAAAAAAATGAAGGGAAAAAGGGTTATGAATATGTCACTTTCAAATCTTTATCCATGTCAAGTTCCAAAGAATGTCAGGGTCCAAGTTATGCAAAGCAAAGGGCTAATACGGGGAAACACAAAGAATTCCACTTATTTACAAAGATTTATGCATTTTTTTCTCCTTCTAAGAGCAGAAAGCAAGAAAAGCTTGCGGTACCAGCAGAGGCTATTATTTTAAAATTACTGGGAGGCTCTTGGAGAGAAAGCCTTCGTTTGATAATTTTTCTCTTTTGACATGCCTCAATTACGTAAGGAGCCTGAAGGCATCAAGCCAAACTCTCCCTTAAACAATACAGGGGGAAACTTAAACAAAAAATTCTAAATTAATTATGTAATATTTTTATGTGCTATGTAATATTTTTTTTTTTTTAAATTCAAATTGTGCTTCAATGTAGATATAACAATATTTCTAATGAACTGCCAATTGCAAGTTATTTGATCGAGTTAGGGTGATTTGGATGGAATTCATTATTGACATCTTTATACAGGTGCTAAAATTATTTTGGGAAATTCTTTTACAGCAGAAATATTACTGTAGGACCTCTGTTTTTCCCATAATTTTTTTCCGAACTATATTATAAATTCAGGTACATACATATCCACATATTTCATTTTACTTGTTGCTCCATTTATAACTGCGTTTGCTGATCAAGCAGCAACTCAATCAATTTCTATGCATTACCTGCAAGCAAAAAACATTTAATTATTAATATTAATTATTTACTGATTTATTTTTCCTGTAAATTCATTGAAATTAATCCTCGTATTTTTCCGATATTTTATTTACATTCTAAGAATAAATAAAATAAAATTGAACAACATAAATAAAATTAATATACAATCTGATTCATCAGTGTTCAGAGGGTAGCTGCCAATGGTTCTTCTCCTTCTTCCTCCTCCACATTTTTCTAACTCTCCTCCTCCTTCTCCTTTTTCTGCTCTTCTTTTACAAATTGAAATGGGTTGTGAAAAGTCAACACGTAACGCTAAAGGTAGAAAGTAGAAATACACTGCCCTCACGTCACGTGAGCTCATGGGGAGTCAGAAAGATGTGGTTCAAAGTTCTCCCATAATATACATATAGTAGGTGATTTCGATCACGATAGCTACACTGCCCTCACGTGACGTGAGGGTAGTGTGTTTCTACCTTAAGAGTACACCTACCTAAATAACTCATTATTGGATACCTATACGTAGGTGTTATTGAAATAATTATTTATTGAAAACAGAAATTAAACTCAACATGGGATTTGTTCCTCTTTTTTACCTAAAAATAAAATCTGTCAAAAAACCTTTGCACAGAAAAAGCCAGCTCGCTTTTCATCCACTGAGTAAATTTTCTCGTAATGTAAAGCTTAACTTTATAACAGGCATGGATTGATAGGTAGCACTGTGAGAGGGTTTGAAGTTTGAAGGTTGGTAGTTTACACACAAATATTTGAAAATATTCACAAATAATATTGTTCTTTTCCCATAAGTCTTTACAAATTTACCTTCCATTTAGCGACGCGACGACCGCCTTCACACATTAACCTGGCCTGAGTGGGGCCGGGGATCCAATCCCAGGAGTGACACGGAAAAATTAGTTCAGAGGAAGGTTATTTTTAATAGGATGAATGTACTTTTTTACTTTCTATTACTACAGTATTTTTTTTTTTTTTTTTTTTTTTTTTTTTAGATGATTTAAATCTTTATCCATGTCAAGTTCCAAAGAATGTCAGATCGAGGGTCCAAGTTCCTTAATTAGGTACAGGGTTTATTGATTCCTTCACCTTTTATGTCAGTTGAAACTGCTAAGGTCTTGTCGTCCCGAAATCGAAGCGAGCAGGAGGACAGGATATGAGAAAGCAAGCCGTTCCGAGAACGACTCTTATCTGTGTCGGATAAAGTTCAGTCTGGAGCTCTCTGCCTCCTTTCCTTTCTCCTTTCATAAAGCTCATTTGTCCCCATGAGGCTGAGTGCTCTCTGAAATAGCCAGCTATGAAGAAGTTCCATATTTTATTCAAGATAATTAACGACCCATGTTTAGGTCAATAAAAAAATAATTCTCACCCCTTGAGTTTAAGAATAATAGGGAGATTGTGGACTATTCAATAAGGTATGTTAAACGTTAGTCATTTTTTGAATACCTTTACGGCTTTCCTTCGGTCATATAGTGTAATAGGGAATCATAGGTATAAAGTATGAAAAAAATTGGATTTTTTTTTTCGAAGTTCGAAGCAACATTGACTTTGTTTGATATCTGGATGAGTGAGTGTCCAGTTTTTACCAAATTGTTACAGTCGCGTCCTTGGACCATACCGGGATATCATACCAAATTTCACTTTAGGACAAACCGTTCTTGAGATATTTTGTATACAACTTTTTACTTTTTCCCATTTAAACCTGTAGAACGTACGTTACGTACATAACGTACAGACCATGGGCTAAAAATCACTTTTTACTTTCTATTACTACAGTATAGTGAGCTATACTAGTAATGAAAGTATTGCAATCGATCCAAATTTTCAATTTTTTGACATCAGGGGATCCTAAAACGGATACATATTTCCAACCATTTCCCGATTTCCTACAATGCTCCCCTATGTTCCATATGGCCCGCATACATATTGAAGTTGGAAACCCCTGTACTAGGGGTGGGTAATATGGACTTTGGGAACAAGTAGGAAGTAGGTAGGTAGGTACAAGGCTACAAGGTTACTAGGTAGGTATAATAAGTACCACAAACTTTTTCAGGAAAGGATGGGGATATTTAAGATTCACCTTTGGCGTGTAAAAAAAGTTCGACCTGGCAGAAGAAGAGGAGAAGGGAAGTACAAGGACAGTTTGATTTTATTTGGCTCGTAAATTTCAAAGTGTTTTTAAAAGTTGCCGTTTTTTGCCCCTCTTAAAGAAACGGTGCTATCTAATACTGACAAAATGGCGAAGTATCAAATTTTTTTAGTGTCCTAACCTTACCTTACTTCTAAGTTCTCAAAGGCCTCGTGGTCCCAGAACCTTCAGAAAAGTGTTTCTTCTATTCCTTAAGTCCTGTCTGCCTTGTGAAAGAACGGTTTTTTTCTTCTTCCTCTTCTTCTTGTTTAGCTTTTCGATGCTTTCAATTCGTAATAACTAAAGTTTACTTTCCGTGTCCGTGAGATAGGCATGATCCTATCTCACCTATAATGCTATAATCAATACACACATACAGATTCAATTTATTAAAGCGCCAAGAGGCTTAAGTTCCAAGGCTAAACAAATTTCAATACAACAGCAACGTCTCAATCGTAGACTTCAAATATCAAACCCAGAAGCAGAAATATACCTCGCAAGGGTATCAAGCGCCTGCAGAGATTGATTGATGGAAAGCAATCATGCAGATTGCATGGAAAACACTTTTGGCACGGAATCCAAAGCGGAAAGAACCAAGATCCAGAAAAAAAACGACTTCCAGGGAGGTGAAGAGATGAAATATACCGGAAAATATACACGGAATAAATATCCGGAAGCTAAGATCCTTTTAATACTCAAAGGTCAAAGAATTTTTGTTGGGGTGTACTCTAAAAATTGGTGGGAAAAGAAGGACTCCCATGGAAAGATGAGCCATTTATGGGGCACAAAGATTTGAGATTATACCTCATTTAAAAGAAAAAACAATTGAAACCTGGAATCTCATCATACCATTATCAAACTTGATGACATTATATAAATTCATCTGTCAAATTTCCCTTCAAAGCTTGGATGCAATTATTTTTATTAAGTAGATATTTATTATAAACTACTTGATAGGTAGGGTACTTGAGGAATAGAAAAAAATGTCAAGAACCACCCCTTCCTTGTCCTTTCCCCTCCTTTGGTTTCAATATTTACTTCCCCTCTTATCCCTCTCCTCTCTATTTACCTCTATACTTCCCTCTACTTGTCTCTATTTACCTCTCTACTTCCACTCTCTATTTATACCTCTCTCATAGCTTCAAGTATTTTAATAAAGTGATCCTCCGCTCTAATGACGCTAAGTTTTTTTTAAGAGGTTTGACAGAGGGAACTGTAACTGCTATGGTCTTATCGTCCCGAAATCGAAGAGAGAAGGGCACGGAATCTGAAGCGGAAAGAACCAAGATCCAGAAAAAAACGACTTCCATGGAGGCAAAGGGATGAAATATACCGGAAAATATACACGGAATAAATATCCGGAAGCTAAGATCCTTTTAATACTCAAAGGTCAAAGAAATTTTGTTGGGGTGTACTCTAAAAATTGGTGGGAAAAGAAGGAATCCCACGAAAAGATGAGCCATTTATGGGGCACAAAGATTTGAGATTACCTCATTCAAAAGAAAAAACGGAATCTCATCATACCATTATCAAATTTGATGACATTATAACAACAATAATGCCTCTGTCAAATTTCCCTCCGAGCTTGGATGTAAAAGGGTTAGCAATTATTTTTATTAAGTAGATATTTATTATAAACTACTTGATAGGTAGGTACTTGAGAAATAGAAAAAAAAAAGTCAAGAACCACCCCTTCCTTGTCCTTTCCCCTTCTTTGGTTTCAATAGTTACTTCCCCTCTTATCCCTCTCCTCTCTATTTACCTTTATACTTCCCTCTACTTGTCTCTAGTTACCTCTCTACTTCCACTCTCTATTTATACCTCTCTCATAGCTTCAAGTATTTTAATAAAGTGATCCTCCGCTCTAATGACGCTAAGTGGTTTCAATAGTTACTTCCCCTCTTATCCCTCTCCTCTCTATTTACCTCTATACTTCCCTCTACTTGTCTCTAGTTACCTCTCTACTTCCTCTCTCTATTTATACCTCTCTCATAGCTTCAAGTATTTTAATAAAGTGATCCTCCGCTCTAATGACGCTAAGAAAAATCCTAAGACACCTGTTCGGGGCCTTCATATAAAAGAAAACATATTTCAAAAGAAAATGCGAAAAGAAAAGGCTCGCTATAGGGTCTGGAGAAAGGAAAACTGAACAGTGGAGGAACGAGACATTTAAAAAAGGAGAAAATATTGTGAGAATAAAAGTTGTACTCTTATATTATGGTCGCTTCTCCCACTCCTTTTCTCCTATGAAGGCTGTGATCTGAAAATTTTCACTGTGTGAATGTCACCGTTATAGGGTCTGGAGAAAGGAAAACTGAACAGTGGACGAACGAGACAATTAAAAAAAAGGAGAAAATATTATTGTGAGAATAAAAGTTGTACCCTTATATTATGGTCGCTTCTCCCACTCCTTTTCTCCTATGAAGGCTGTGATCTGAAAATTTTCACTGTGTGAATGTCACCGCAGCCGTGAGAATAAAAATTGTACTCTTATATTATGGTCGCTTCTCCCACTCCTTTTCTCCTATGAAGGCTGTGATCTGAAAATTTTCACTGTGTGAATGTCACCGCAGCCGTTCAATTCACCTAGGTAACCAACTAGAGCTTAAGAAAGGATTGCTTCTACGAATCTACCAGAGCTTAAGACAGCAGAACAGTACAGAGAAAACCCAAAAGCCTAGAACAGATTCTCAGAGTGGCGAAGAATCTAGATTGCTCTAGAAGTTTCGACCGCACCTGAGAGGCAATAATAATAAAGGAAGGACGGACTAAAAAACGAAGGACAAAATCTAGAATTTCCTAGAAAATCAATCGGACTCGATTTCACGTAGGTGTTTTAGAAGTTTTCTTCTTATCAAAACAGACTGAAAACCATGGAAGTTGATTTAAAGCTTGTTTTCATAGAGGAAAACTTTACCTGGGTACCTTAACGTGAAAAGTAATTTTCCCCGAAATGGGGTCCATAGAAACCATTCTCCCAAGCTTATCCTTTGGTCATGGAAGTTGATTTAAAACTTGTTTTCATATAGAAGAAAACTTTACCTGGGTACCTTAACGTGAAAAGTAATTTTCCCCGAAATGGGGTCCATAGAAACCATTCTCCCAAGCTTATCAGGAGAATACTTTTTGAAAAATTTCGCCTGCGGCGCTCAAAATTCGATCGGACTGCATTTCTGAAAAGATGTGGGGAGGGGGGTCCTACAATGCTCCCCTATGTAGCATATGGCCCGCATACACATGGAAGTTGGAAACCCCTGTACTAGGGGTGGGTAATATGGACTTTGGGAACAAGTAGGAAGTAGGTAGGTAGGTACAAGGTTACTAGGTAGGTATAATAAGTACCACAAACTTTTTCGGGAAAGGATGGGGATATTTAAGATTCACCTTTGGCGTGTAAAAAAAGTTCGACCTGGCAGAAGAAGAGGAGAAGGGAAGTACAAGGACAGTTTGATTTTATTTGGCTCGTAAATTTCAAAGTGTTTTTAAAAGTTGCCGTTTTTTGCCCCTCTTAAAGAAACGGTACTCTCTGTGCTATCTAATACTGACAAAATGGCGAAGTATCAAATTTTTTTTTAGTGTCTTAATCTTACCTTTCTTCTAAGTTCTCAAAGGCCTCGTGGTCCCAGAACCTCCAGGAAAGTGTTTCTTCTATTCCTAAAGTCCTGTCTGCCTTGTGAAAGAACGTTTTTTTTTCTTCTTCCTCTTCTTCTTGTTTGGATTTTCGATACTTTCAATTCGTATTAATTAAAGTTTACTTTCCGTGTCCGTGAGATAGGCATGATCCTATCTCACCTATGATCAATACACACATACAGATTCAATTTATTAAAGCGCCAAGAGGCTCAAGTTCCAAGGCTAAACAAATTTCAATACAACAGCAACGTCTCAATCGTACACTTCAAATATCAAACCCAGAAGCAGAAATATACCTCGCAAGGGTATCAAGCGCCTGCAGAGATTGATTGATGGAAAGCAATCATGCAGTTTGCATGGAAAACACTTTTGGCACGGAATC
>NW_007377877.1:0-72500 GCF_000475195.1 Diaphorina citri
AGGAACAATCTTTTTTTTTTTTTAGGTTTGGTAGAGTGAGTTGCAACTACCAAGGTCTCCTCGTTCCAAAATTGAAGAGAGAAGAAGGATAGGAGAAAGCCAGCCGTTCTGAGAACGAACCTTATCTGTTTAGGATAAAGTTCATCCCGGACGGGAATAGAACCCGCGACCTAGCGCTTACAAGGCAGGCACGCTACCCTCGTAGATTCGTAGAAGCTCAACCCACCCTTTAGGGCTGTTTGCCCCTACACCTAAGCCTCTTGTGGGCTTTTTGTGTATAAGGCGCGCTACCCTCCAATTAAACTGGCATTCTGCTGTTAACATACGGAAATTCTCTTACGCATTACTTATTGCCAGAGGACACTTATGGTGGATTTCACCAATGACTTAATGAAAGATTTCACTAATGGGAGAAGTTTTGATGAACCAAAAAGGATTTTTTAATGGTCCAAACAGAAGTTTTTAAAATCTCTTCCTTTTTGGATTATCAATAACTCCTTTTTGGATGATTCAAAATTCTCCCATTAGTGAAATCTCTCATTAAGTCATTGGTGAAATCCACTATTAGCTCCGACAGCTCATTTGGTCCTGGGTGGTTCAGAAGAGTTGACTTCTCTGTACAGGGTAGGTCCAGTCAGAGGCTCTCACTCGACAGGGTTCTGGTTCGATTCCAGGTCCTGGGCGTCTTTCATCCACTGGTCGATTTCGGCGCGGTACATTCGCCTCTGAAGAACCTCGCGGTTCCGGGGTCGACATCCGATAAACGTAGCGATACCCTGGGAGGGGGGAGAGAGGTGGAAGAATTAGGAGGTATTCGCTATTCGGATTTTGGACCCAAATTGTACCTTCGGAGGCCCCATGCGGCCCAGCCGTTCCAAGAACGAACTTATCTGTTTAGGAAAAAGTTCACCCCCAGCGGAAAGATGTAACTTAATTAGCGCTTACAAAGCAGAATAAAGCTAACTAAAGTTAAGATTAAAAATACTTGATTGGAGAATATGATTTAGAAAAAAATGCCATTGACCTGAGCTGTTTCCTCTTCAGTCGACACAAACTTCACCTATTCAGCTGAATTCCAGGTCCTGGGCGTCTTTCATCCACTGGTCGATTTCGGCGCGGTACATTCGCCTCTGAAGAACCTCGCGGTTCCGGGGTCGACACCCGATAAACGTAGCGATACCCTGGGAGGGGGGAGAGAGGTGGAAGAATTAGGGGATATTCGCTAATTGGATTTTGGACCCAAAATTTTTGGAGGTCTCATCGTTCAAAAATAGAAGACAGGAGAAGAAAGGAACCAGAAGTTCCGAGAATGTACCTTGTCTGTTTGGGAATAGGTTCGTCCCGAGCGGAAATCGAACCCACGACCTAGTGCTTAAAGGCAGATGGCTTCCTTCCAGCTAGTTCAAGCTAACTAGACTTCCAATGTCTACGTAATTACGTATACATTTTAGGATGAAAGCGCCGAGTCAAAATTTGTCAGCACTACCAAGAGATATTATACGCCACAGAGATAGCCGTTTTTAAAGTACATAGATAAATAAACACTACCATATTATCACTTACCCCCACTACCAAGTCATTCCTCAGCTTCTCCAGTAACTGAAAGTCTTGAATCCAGCTCTGAATTTCATCCCACTTCAGGTCTACTTCTTCGTGAAGTAGCTTCTCCTCTGAAAAATAAATAGGAAAGAAAATAATCGAACCCACGACCTAGTGCTTAAAGGCAGATGGCTTCCTTTTAGCTAGTTCAAGCTAACTAGACTTCCAATGTCTACGTAATTACCTATACATTTTAGGATGAAAGCGCCGAGTCAAAATTTGTCAGCACTACCAAGAGATATTATACGCCACAGAGAAATAAATAAACACTACCATATTATCACTTACCCCCACTACCAAGTCATTCCTCAGTTTCTCCAGTAACTGAAAGTCTTGAATCCAGCTCTGAATTTCATCCCACTTCAGGTCTACTTCTTCGTGAAGTAGCTTCTCCTCTAAAAAATAAATAGGAAAGAAAACCCATTTAATTTCGGGAAAGACACAATTCGTCTCAAATTTAGGTGGAAGATTCGTCTCAAATTTAGGTGGAAGATTCGTCTCAAATTTAGGTGAAAGATTCGTCTTAAATTTAGGTGGAAGATTCGTCTGAAATTTAGGTGGAAGATTCGTCTGAAATTTAGGTTGAAGATTCGTCTCAAATTTCGGTGGAAGATTCGTCTCAAATTTAGGTGGAAGATTCGTCTCAAATTTCGGTGGAAGATTCGTCTCAAATTGAGGTGGTTTTGGTATCTGAAAAAAGAAACAAAAACAAACTAACTGGTAACAAAAATTACTATGAACGGAGGGACATTGGAAACTAAAAATGTGATTGCTAAAAATAATAATTAATTAGGAGGGATCAAGACGAAAACAATAAATAATAATTTAATAAGAGACCAAAACAAAAAAAAACAACAAATAATAATAAAATAAACTGCTTTACCTACATACATATAGGTAGGTAAGTAACAAGATAAGGTGTGCGCAAACAGTCACCCATCCAGATTTCAACCATGTACGAAGTTACTTAACAACTTTTACAATATATAAGACCTTGTTTAGACTGCGGGAGTAAAGGGACTTTTCAGTCTCATTCTGGCAGGATAAACAAGGTATATTCTATTCTATAAAACTGACGTTGAGAAATTTATCGATATCTTCTTCATTTGACCTCCTCCAATTTCTGTTCCATACAAAAGAACCTATGTACAATAAATGCGGAGTTAACGTAGGTACCTAAAGTTCGGACTTTTATCTACTTATGTAAAAAAAGAGTGGTCACAAAAATTCTTTCTCAATCAATCACACACTCATATTATTTATAAACCTTGTCTTAATTCAAGTTCCTCTTTGAAATAAAGTACATAAAATAAATACTCGTAATCTATTAGAATGTTTCAAGAAATTAAAAAAAAAAGTGTCCAAAGTTTATGATCAGACGTTTTATGGACCAATTAGACAGGTCAATAATGTTTTTTTTTTTTACTTTAAGACAGACACCCAGTATTTTACAAAACAACTTTAGTGAAATTAACAGACAGTTATTGAAAATAATAAATAATATCAACTTGCGGGAAAAATAAACAAAATCGGAATAGGAACACACATAAATAATAATAGTAATGAAGTTTTGGTATCTGAAAAAAGAAACAAAAACAAACTAACTGGTAACAAAAATTACTATGAACGGAGGGACATTGGAAACTAAAAATGTGGTTGCTAAAAATAATACTCAATTAGGAGGGATCAAGACGAAAACAATAAATAATAATTTAATAAGAGACCAAAACGAAAAACAACAACAAATAATAATAAAATAAACTGCTTTACCTACATATGTACATATAGGTAGGTAAGTAACAAGATAAGGTGTGCGCAGTCACCCATCCAGATTTCAACCATGTACGAAGTTACTTAACAACTTTTACGTTAGTATAAATAAGGTATGTCTGTATCTGTACCTATATTAATAATTTTTATATAAATTTAATATGTAGTTACACATAATTATATTGATAAAATATTAGCTGTCAAAGAGGAAATAAAAAACAACCTGGTTTAGCTGCCTCTGAAATTACTGCGAGGTTGAACAAGATGACAATAAGAACGTCAAAGTAGGCGACTTCATTAAGAGTCTCAACAGTAAACTCAACAACCAGCAGGGAACTGCCCCGAGCAACAAGCTGGGCAATATCAACAGCGGAGTGACTGGTAATGCTAATTTGGGATATGGTAGCAGCCAAGGCAATACGATTGGCAATCAAGGACACGCTGCCAGCCAAGGACATCCTACCCAAGGACTTCCGGCCAGCCAGGGCAATAACGCCTTTGGCAATGCAAACAGCTTCAAACATCCGAACAACCAGAGTAATTCGAACAGCTATGGATCTCCAAATGGTCAAACCAATAGCTATGGTGGTCCAAATAATAACGCTAACAATGGGAACATTTATGGCAGTTCCAACATTCATGGAAATGTCCCTAATGCAAATAGTAACAAGCCAGCCAACATTTATGGAAATGTCCCTAACACCCTTAATTCAAACAATAGTAACACGACAGCCAACATTTATGGAAATGTCCCTAACAGCAACATCCCAGCCAAGCCTTACCAGCCCACTTTGAATTCAATGAAAGTCGAATCGTTCCAGCAACTGGATGAGAGAGTTAATGCACCTAACCGTATGGTGGCGAAGAATTTGGACAACCGTAACGCAACCCAGGCGACGTTTGGTGGAGGTAAACCTTTTATTATTTTTTTTAAGATGATTGTTTCACCGCCGTTTTTATTCCGTAACAATGAAACAACTGCTATATTAGACGCATGTGGTCTGTGTCGTAGCATACTCATCCCGTAGTATGTCCCTCATCAGATGGGCGATAAGAGACACAATACTTCCCATTTAGGTGGTGGGTCAACATGAGAACACCAGAAAGTGACCCGTTGAAATATTTGCAATCGAATGTTTCAAATATTCTTTCGCATTACTTCAAAGCACATTCTTTTACATCCATACCTGCGATGACCAGGCTTGCCTGGTTCAAGAATTCCATGGCGGTAGAAAAAGATCGTGCGATAGCACGCAGGGCAGAGTAAGTCCCATGATGTGATGACCAGGCTTGCCTGGTTCAAGAATTCCATGGCGGTAGAAAAAGATCGTGCGATAGCACGCAGGGCAGAGTAAGTCCCATGATGATAGCCATGGATTCTACTTTAAGGGCGCTTGCGCTCAGGTGTAGGACATCTCCGGATGGTCTATATCCGAATCTCATGAAACTGAGTGTTGTTCTTCTCTCTCTCTCTCAGGGCGCTCGCGCTCAGGTGTAGGACATCTCCGGATGGTCTATATCCGAATCTCATGAAACTGAGTGTTGTTCTTCTCTCTCTCTCTCCATGTTAGTTAGGAAGGTATATTTCTCATGGGAAAGAAGATGGAGGGGACTTTTGAAATAAAAGCTGAAAAAGATAAAAGAATAAAAAATACCTATTATTTTTTTTCATTTAACATTTAGAAGTGTTTATTTTGGTTTTAAATAAATATCAACAGATGGTATTTTGCCTTATCTACTCGGGACTAAAACACTGTATTTTACCTATGTAAATGAATAAATAAATTTTATTATATAAAAACAAATGATTTTACGGATATAAATTAACAAATAAAATTGAGGGGATCAATTCAAGAAGACCCGAAGTCCATTTTTGCCGAAACTAAGTTGAAGTAATCACTAGAAAACTGACGTTGAGAAAGTTATCGATATCTTCTTCATTTGACCTCCTCTAATTTCTGTTCCATACAAAAGAACCTATGTACAATAAATGCGGAGTTAACGTAGGTACCTAAACTTAGGACTTTTATCTACTTATGTAAAAAAAGAGTGGTCACAAAAATTCTTTCTCAATCAATCACACAGTCATATTATTTATATACTTTGTCTTAATTCAAGTTCCTCTTTGAAATAAAGTACATAAAATAAATAATTTTTTTTTTTTTTTTTTTTTTCTCAAACAGGCAAAGTCAGTTTAAAGATTTGGATTTTATACAAAAACGTCTTTCTTTGGCCACAACGATCGTTAGCTAATATGTATGTAGAATAAGTATAGTTATAGGTTATTCCTCACAAGAGGGTTAGGTAGCATGCAAACCACTCACCGTCACGTTTCGTCGTTTGCCGTTTGTAGTGGATGCGAAACTAGAACGCCTCGTCAGCAAATATGTACAATAATAAGTATACTTATAGGTTATTCCTCACAATAGGTTAGGTAGCATGCAGAGGGTTAGGTAGCATGCAAAATACTCACCGTCACGCTTGGTCGTTTGCCGTTTATACTAGATGCGAAATCGGAACGCCTCGAGTACACTGGCCACAACAATAGTCAGAACGACCATCGTCAGCAAATAGAACAGGATGAAGTACACCCGACTGAAGGGCGCAAGGTTAGGTAGCACACAAAATACTCACCGTCACGCTTGGTCGTCTGTCGTTTGTGCTGAATACACTGGCCACAAAGATCGTCAGCAAATATGCTACCTAACCCTCACAAGAGGGTTAGGTAGCATGCAAAACCACTCACCGTCCCGCTTGGTCGTCTGTCAGAACAACCATCGTCAGCAAGAAATGTTTTGTTTCTCTGTTATATTTTAAAGTTTGACTACTGAACGCAAGGTTAGGTAGCACACAAAACTTACCGTCACGTTTCGTCGTCTGCCGTTTATACTGGATGCGAAATCGGAACGCCTCGAGTACACTGGCCACAACTATCGTCAGAACGACCATCGTCAGCAAATAGAACAGGATGAAGTACACCCGACTGAAGGGCGTCACGACGGCCGCGTAGCCGTTCATTACGATGAACCAGTTGTTGACGACGGTCAGCTCGAAGAGGGTGACGTAGGAGACGGCAAGGTTGGAGAACGTGTTGAGATAGTAGTAGCCCAGCGTGGCGCTGCTCTCGTTGTGAGAGGACACCTTGTAGAAGTCCTCAACTGGAGTACCGCTGGGAGAAGGAACAGGATAGAACAAAATAAATTTGCACTCGTTTTAGAAAAAAATGCACTCCTTTTTCGATTGCAAATATTTCAACGGGTTATCAACGGTGGCGCTGCTCTCGTTGTGAGAGGACACCTTGTAGAAGTCCTCAACTGGAGTACCGCTGGGAGAAGGAACAGGATAGAACAAAATAAGAAATTTGCACTCGTTTTAGAAAAATTTGCACTCCTTTTTCGATTGCAAATATTTCAACAGGTTAAATTAAAAGTATTGTGTCTCTTCTCGAACGTCTGATGAGAGGCATTCTTTGGGATGGGCATACTGCGACACAGACCACATGGATCTAATGTAGCAGTTGTTTCATTGCTACGAAATAAAAACGGCGCAGAGGTGAAACACTCATTTTGGAAGAAAAAAAAATCACATTTTATGCAGATAAAATTACATCTTGGAACAAACTAAAATAGAATCGAATTGGTAACTTTTTTATACTTCTAAAAGAAATATAAAAGTACAAAAGTACCTATACCCCCGTATCCTAACCAAGTACGTAGTACATGGAAATAAAAACGGCGCAGAGGTGAAACACTCATTTTGGAAGAAAAAAAAATCACATTTTATGCAGATAAAATTACATCTTGGAACAAAATAAAATAGAATCGAATTGGTAACTTTTTTATACTTCTAAAAGAGAACTAAAAAGTACAAAAGTACCTATACCCCCGTATCCTCACCAAGTACGTAGTACATGGTCTGTTCGGAAAGTAATGAGACTGGTCGCGTAGCGCCTGAACGGGTAAAAATAGCAACAGAAAATAAAAATATGTTGTACATATTGCGAAACACTCTCACTTACTTGCAACAGTTCTTCATATGCGCTTACAAGGCAGGCACGCTACCCTCGTAGATTCGTAGAAGCTCAACCCACCCTTTAGGGCTGTTTGCCCCTACACCTAAGCCTCTGGTGGGCTTTTTGTGTCTGAGGAGCGCTACCCTCCAATTAGACTGGCAATCTGCTGTTAACACACGGAAATTCTCTTACCCAATACTTATTGCCAGAGGACACTTATGGTGGATTATATGGTACTCTGAGATAAATGTGAGAAATCACATTGATCTCAGGTACTATAACCTAACCTCTTCTGGGCTTTCAAGATAGCAACGAGAGTCCATGATAAAGTAAGTCTAATTAATGTATTGACCGTTGCAATGAACTCTCGAGAATACGTAAGATTCATACTATAAGTACTATAACCCTTGTGCAAAACAATACAAGCACATATTATTAACGGACAAAGTGCGAAAGAGCCCCTGCTTACAATCTCATGATAAAGTCGTTTCTTTCAAGGTCTAATGGAGGGATTTTCTTCTTCTTCTTCTTCTTCTTCTTCTTCTTCTTCTTCTTCTTTTGAAGAGGTTTCATAGAGGGAACTGTAACAACGGAGGTCTTATCGTCCCGAAATCGACGAGATAAAGAAAACAGGATAGAAGAAAGCCAGCCTTTCCGAGAACGAACATTATCTAATGAGAGACATACTACGGGATGGGCATGCTACGACCCAGACCACATGTGTCTAATGTAGCCGTTATTTCATTTCTACGAAATAAAAAAAAGGCGGTGAAACACTCATCTTTTCTTCTTTTTTTTATCTGTTCAGGATAAAATCCGGTCCAGGCGGGAATCGAACCCGCCGACATGTGTCTCATGATGTCAGGAACTAGTCTACCTGATAAGCGGAGACAGCAGTGCCAGCGTCCCGATGATATCCCGATATCGCTTCTTCATTTTGAAACTCTATGCTAGTGAACGTTTCGTAAACAACGGCTAACATCTGAGAGAATAGAATAAGCATAGAAATAGCATAGAAGTTGAATAGCAATAGAATAGAATGGAAATAGAATTGAAATAGAATACAAATAAATTGGAAATAGAAATGAAATAGACTACAAATAGAACGGAAATAAAGTAGAAATAAAATATAAATAGCAATGAAATAGACTACAAATAAAATGAAAATGGAATAGAAATAAATTGGAAATAGAAATGAAATGGAATGGAAATGGAGTAGAAATAGAATACAAATAGAACGGAAATAAAGTAGAAATAGAATATAACTAGCAATGAAATAGACTACAAATAAAATGGAAATAGAATAGAAATGGAAATTAAATAATAGAATGGAAATAGAATTGAAATAGAATACAAATAAATTGGAAATAGAAATGAAATAGAATGGCAATGGAGTAGAAATAGAATACAAATAGAACGGAAATAAAGTAGAAATAAAATAAAAATAGCAATGAAATAGACTACAAATAAAATGGAAATAGAAATTAAATAGAATGGCAATGGAGTAGAAATAGAATACAAATAGAACGGAAATAAAGTACAAATAAAATACAAATAGCAATGAAATAGACTCCAAATAAAATGGAAATAGAATGAAGCCAGCCTTTCCGAGAACGAACATTATCTAATGAGAGACATACTACGGGATGGGCATGCTACGACCCAGACCACATGTGTCTAATGCAGCCGTTATTTCATTTCTACGAAAGAAAAAAAGGCGGTGAAACACTCATCTTTTCTTTTTTTCTTTTGTATCTGTTCAGGATAAAATCCGCTCCAGGCGGGAATCGAACCCGCCGACATGTGTCTCATGATGTCGGAAACTAGTCTACCTGATAAGCGGAGACAGCAGTGCCAGCGTCCCGATGATATCCCGGTATCGCTTCTTCATTTTGAACAGCCTCAGGAGACGCATCGGCCGTAACACCACCACATAGTAGAAGCTAGGGTCCGTATACATGATGAAGATAGCGAGTAGCGAGCCGTACGTGACGAGAAAATCGTAGAAGTTCCAACCGGACTCGAAATATTGCGAGCCGAGCGCCGCGATTTTCACCAGCGCTTCGATAGAGAACACTGCGAAATAGGAACGATAATTAATAATAATAGATTCAGTTTATTTTTTTTTTTATTTTTTTACAATGGATTTTTATAGATAGAACACAAGGGTTTATTATAATTAATTGATTACTCATCTATTCCAAGGAAAATTTCGGCCGACCAAAAATAGACCCGCTCAGTTCAAGAATAAAATAGGAACGATAATTAATAATAATAGATTCAGTTTATTTATTTTATTTTATTTTTTTACAATGGATTTTTATAGATAGAACACAAGGGTGTATTATAATTAATTGATTACTCATCTATTCCAAGGAAAATTTCGGCCGACCAAAAATAGACCCGCTCAGTTCAAGAATGGAATAGAATATAAACAAGAAATATTCTATTCTACCTTGATTCAAGGAACTCCAAATGTCATCAAAATCGGACCAAGCAATCGCGAGGTATAGCGGAACAATCAAACATGTAAACCAAAAGCAAAACAGTCGAGTTAAAACATATACCTCACTATCTTTCGATCAAATACAATGTATTTATTACATAAATATGTAAATGATTAAGAATACAATTCATTATAAAAGACCTAGCTTGATTATGGGGGGAGGGGACAATAATAATAATAAAATATTTCACACAAAAAATTCTTATTGCCCGAGGGATTCAAACCCGCGACTATCGGATTCGATCAAATACAATGTATTTATTACATAAATATGTAAATGATTAAGAATACAATTCATTATAAAAGACCTAGCTTGATTATGGGGGGGGATAATAATAATAAAATATTTCACACAAAAAATTCTTATTGCCCGAGGGATTCAAACCCACGACTATCGGACTGACCGTCATCTTACCTACAGCGAAGAACACAGCATCCCAGGAGGCGCAGAAGGCAAATGCAGACTGCTGCAGAGTGGGGTAAGATTGAGTCGCGCGGTATAACATAGCCAGACCATTACACATGATAAGGGTGTCTGAAAGTGAGATCAAGGGGTTATGTTTAAAAGTAAGTACTTAAGGGAGTATATAAGTAGTGCTTTGATCCATTCCGTGGCTGGCTGTTGCGAGGCCCACTCAGCCTCGTGAGGAAAATGAGTAGCTCTGTAATATAAATGCGCATAGCGACAGGTGCCAGCATGCATGATAGGTAAACATTGGGCGATGGATTGTTGAGAACTTTGGAAAATCTTGCAATGCTGCAGTGAGCACCACAGTTTGTGATATAATAACACAAAGAAACGGCATTTATTTTATTTATACTGACAGTTTAATAGAGCACCTCTTTGTTGATATAATTTTATACCGTGAAGGGAGTGTCGTTCCAAGAAGACAAGTGGGAACGGGTCCTGATATACGGTCGTATTGGGCAAACAGTTCCATTCCTATGATAGCGAAGAAGTAGTACAGAACCAACATAACAACACCAGCCGATCTAACAACAAACAGATATTTTTATTTAGAACCAACATAACAACACCAGCCGATCTAACAACAAACAAACAAACAGATATTGTTATTTCTCAATTTCCTTTAGCCCTAAGATACATATGGTACTCATTGGGCGATGGATTGTTGAGAACTTTGGAAAATCTTGCAATGCTGCAGTGAGCACCAAAGTTTGTGATATAATAACACAAAGAAACGGCATTTATTTTATTTATACTGACAGTTTAATAGAGCACTTGTTTATTGATATAATTTTATACCGTGAAGGGAGTGTCGTTCCAAGACCACAAGTGAGAACGGGTCCTGATATACGACTGATTAGAGTAAGGCACTTACACACGACGTGCTCAAAGTACGGCCAGTTGATGGCCTCGTGAAGGCGCGTGCACACGGTCTGCACCGCGTCCATCGTGTTGTGATACCAGGGTATGTGCGAGTACTGGGGACGCCACGACATGAGCACCGCATCGTAGACCCTGTACATTTCCTCCATGCTGAGGTACCCGGTGCGCGACGTGTTCAGATAGGCGAACATGAGCACCACGTCGCGCGCGTCTGAAACACACGGTATGCGAAATAACACACTGCGCCATACTGTATGTAGAGTCGTATTTTATTATGATTCTCTGTGCGCAAAGAGGCAGCACAGAGGAGATTTTTCACTCTTTGAGTGCAGCACCACTACACTTGCTGCGACGAGCCACTTATGGTTATCTGAAAGAGGGCCTCTGAACGATTTTTTTTTTTCTTTCTTTTTTTTCAAAGTCTTTTTTTGAAAGACATTGGTTTGCTTCCCAAAGTCTGTCTCTCATGTCAAGGAGATGTTTCAATAGTAAACGGACTTTTTAAGTAGCGGATTTTTTAAGTCCTACTCGAGTGGTAAGTATAAATAAATAATACTAATTATTAGTTTGAAAAAAAAAAATCAAATCTAAGTGACTTACTTTTGTCCGGCGCGTAGTAGCGCATAAGTCCGGCGAACTGCTGGAATTTGACCTGGTCTGGATTTTGCAGTGTTGTCAGAAGCTTGAACGCGTGCTGTGTTGCCTTTCGCTTGTGTAGGAGAAGCTTGCGAAACTTGTTACGCTCTATGCTAGTGAACGTTTCGTAAACAACGGCTAACATCTGAGAGAATAGAATAAGCATAGAAATAGCATAGAAGTTGAATAGCAATTTATTTGTAATAGAATTGAAATAGAATACAAATAAATTGGAAATAGAAATGAAATAGAATACAAATAAAAAGGAAATAGAATAGAAATGGAAATTAAATAGAATAGAAGAAAACAGTAGGAGCCTGGATTACTAAAAAAAAGAAAGTATTAAAAAAAATAAAATAAAATGTTGTTATCTAATGCTTGAGATTGACTATTATGTCATTTAAAAAATTAAAATAAAATAAAAAGTATAAAAAAAACTGTTTCTATTATATTTTTAATTTCTACTCTAAATCTATTATTATTTCTATTCTATTCTCACAGATGTTTGCCGTTGTTTACAAAACGTTCACCAGCACAGAGCGTAAATAACTAAAACATAAAAAAAGTATTGAAAAAAAAGAAGAAGAAGAAGAAGAAAACAAAACAAAAACAAGAAAAGAAGAAAAAACAAACAAAACAAAGAAACAAAAAAAACTATGAATATAGGTAGGTACTAAATAGAAAATAGAACACCTGCCGAAACTGAAACTAAAAAAAAAAACTTTAAAATCTAAATTATTTGTGGTTAACTTTTGTGAACAACTTTCCTCACAAGGCTGAGTGCAACCCGAACTATAAAAGCACAGAGCCGAAAAAACTTCGACCCCGCCGGGAATCGAACCCGGGATCTCCGACGAGCAAAGCCTAGTGTGATACCCACAAAGCCACGGGGCTACCCTCTCATCTGATGAGGGATACAGACCATACCAGTCTGATGAGACAGTAACCACTAAGGGGAGGGATGACTTGGAAAAAAATGTTTCACATCCATGCCTATATCCAAGAAGGGACCAGTTCAGTCAGAAAATTTCCGCCCTGGCCGGGATTCGAACCCAGCACCTCCAGGTTGACAGTCAGTGATAGAACACCTGCCGAAACTGAAACTAAAAAAAAAAACTTTAAAATCTAAATTATTTGTGGTTAACTTTTGTGAACAACTTTCCTCACGAGGCTGAGTGTAACCCGAACTATAAAAGCACAGAGCCGAAAAAACTTCGACCCCGCCGGGAATCGAACCCGGGATCTCCAGGTTGAGAGTCGGTACCACAACAGATGACCAGTCTGAAGACACAGAGGAGTCTGACTATAGGAACAATACAAGCAAGAGAAAACCAAACCAAACCAAAAACACAAAACAAGTGAAGAAAATCAAACAGGAACCAAGCGAAGACGAAACGACAGTCAGTGCTCTTGACCACTCGGCCACAGAGGTGGGCGGAAGGGATGACTTACCAGATTCATGAGAACATAAAGAACTATACAGAGGAAAGAAATGAAGAAGAGAGAGTTCCATTTGCTCTGCGAATAAGCGGGCATCATTACGTCTGGAAAACTGAAAACACACGAGTTTAGTAAACTTTTAATAGGGTGAAATTTTAATAGAAATAACAATGAAAAATGATTCTCCAAACCAAAAGAGAAATTCATCTTTACTAGTCAGAACTGCACTCCCGTAGGTTTAGGGAACTGAGATCTGACTCATTCCATGAGTAGTTGAGTAGTCAACTAAAGTGTCGTGGTTTTCTGGACTTGAAGTTGGCACGTACCTTGTTTTGTACTGGATGTTGCAGGTCTGAGTTCCAGACCTGTCTTCAGCTTTTTTTTTTTTTTTTTTTTTTTTTTTTTTTTGACGTTAAACAGGGAGTATAAATATCACACTAGGCTTGTACACCGCCGGTCCCGGTGTTGTGATTGGAGTTCGGGGTGCACTCCAACAATATTATTGAGTAGCTACTTAAATCAAAAATCGACCAGTGGCGGCATTACGATTGATGATAAATGGGTCTTGAGTGCAAAAGGAGGCACTTAGTAATGCTGTGATACCGACAAAATTTGGAAGAGGCTCTGGCTTAACCAGAAATAATTCATGGAATGTAGATAGTAAACCCGTATAGCATAATTGAATGGGTAAAAGGCAGAGCGGACTAAGTCCAAAAATCGACTTTCTGAGTTATCTATATCGTTGGAAAGAGCGCGAAAAGATCTACTTTTTATATTGGTTGCGAACTTGACTTTAGTGTTGTATTGAAATGAGATAAAAAAAAAAAAAAAATGACCATCTCTTTTTGAACTTTGACTAGTTCCAAAATTTGACTCCATCTCAAAACGTTTTTGAACTTGGTCCGCTCTGCCTCTTAGCCATTCAATTATAGTTCATACCTTCATCCTGAGTGCCTCCTTTGCAAAAAAAAAAATCCACCCCGCCGGGAATCAAACCCGGGACCCCCGGCGTGCAAGCTTAGAGTGATACATACTAGACCACGGAGGTAAAAGCACTTTTTAGTCCTATACGAGCAGGATAAATAAGGTATATTCTATTTTATTTTACCTTCATCATGGTCCTCTTGTGTTTAAGCACAGATTTCCATCCAATCCAGCGCAGTTTCAGTGTCAACTCTACACCAATCACAAACAAGGCTAGGAGCTCTATGATAGTGTGAACAGCTATGGGGAGCTGCAAACAATACAATTCAATAGGAAGAAGGCGTTTTTTTATTGTGCTGAGAGCTAGGTAGATAGAACCCAGATAGGTAGATAGAACATGAGAAAAGGTTCAGCCCGGCTTGTTTAATCCTGACTTTTATCTCAAGCCTGTCTTGAGACTCTTAAAAATTTACTCTCTTTAAGACATAAATGAACACCACGGAAGAAGACGCACGAGACAGAACAGTTTGGCGAGGCAAAAAGTATTCTAGGCTTCAAAAGGCCCTGGTAGTAAGTAAGTAGTAAGACACAAATTTGTCTGCCTGGGGCCCTGGGGGACGACGTTAAATAATAGGGAATATTCTGGACTCTTAAAAATTTACTCTCTTTAAGACATAAATGAACACCACGGAAGAAGACGCACGAGACAGAACAGTTTGGCGAGGCAAAAAGTCTTCTAGGCTTCAAAAGGCCCTAAGTAAGTAGTAAGACACAAATTTGTCTGCCTGGGGGACGACGTTAAATAGGAAATATTCTAGTAATCTAGTCTATCGAGTCCGCCGGGGAACTACAAGAGTAGAAAACGACTGCAACATTAGATTTGAGGTAGATAGAACATGAGAAAAGGTTCAGCCCGGCTTGTTTAATCCTGACTTTTATCTCAAGCCTGTCTTGAGACTCTTAAAAATTTAGTCTCTTTAAGACACAAATTTGTCTGCCTGGGGGACGACGTTAAATAGGGAATATTCTAGTAATCTAGTCTATCGAGTCCGCCGGGGAACTACAAGAGTAGAAAACGACTGCAACATTAGATTTATGTGGTCTGTGTCGTAGCATGCCCATCCTGTAGTATGTAGATGGGCGACAAGGGACACAATACTTCCCACTTAGGTGCTGGGTCAACATGAGAACACCAGAAAGTAACCTAATGAAATATTTGCAATCGAAAAACGAGTGCAAATTTTTGTTGATGGTGGGATTCGAACCCGGACCTTCTGCATAAAACAACTAAACGGTCAGATAACTTACCCTGAAGGCTGGTACGGCTGGCTCCTCTCCAAGGGCCAGAGATATGAGTATGAGGGAAGTGGCCAAGTCTAAACCATAGTACCAGTCATTATGCACCAGGAGGTAGGCGGGCAGTGCCCCTGGATGTCCCGGGTGTGAATCGAACTTGTCGTTGTTGGCGCCTTCCTGGAATGGAGCAGTTGTAAATGGGTAAATGTTATAAATAAATGGTCGATTCCTATGTAAAAAGTTGGGAAAAATCCAAATCTGAGGTCAAAACTCCGAATTTTGAAAACACAACAAAGATAATTAGATTTGCACCAAACAGAGTACAAATATTTGCTCCATCATTGGCCCTGGTGTCTAGAATCTAGATCTCTAGATGTTGAGGTTTTAGAATCTAGGGAGAGATATTTGTTAGAAACTACCTTGCTATACATAATACAGACTGCCTTAGAAACATAGGGAGGAAGGGGAGAGAGAGGAAGAGAGGCACGAGAGAGAAAGGGAGGGAGAGGAAAAGAGAAGAGAGAGAGGATGAGGAGGAATGAGAGAGAGAAGGTGGGAGAAATAAAGGAGGAAAAGGGAGGGAGAGGAGGAGGAAGATGGAGGGAGAGGAGGAGAGAGAGAAGGAAATGGAACTAAAGAGATGTAGAGATATAGGAGGGAAGGAGATTCTTGATTACAACAATGTCTATTTTCAAACATGAGTCATATATTTCCTTTCCCATTTTTCAAATGGTGGGAAATGGTACAATGCCAGACAATGTTCCATTTTTCTATTCCAATATTCCCTAATATTAGCACCATGAAAATTGCTCAAGGAAAATACCTGTGTAATGTATGGTTACACCACTGAGCTAACCCCTAGTATTTTTAATCGTACCACAGTCGCTATTATATTTCTATACTACTCTCATAGATGTTTGCCGTTGTTTACAAAACGTTCACTAGCACAGAGCGTAAATAACTAAAACATAAAAAAAAGTATTGAAAAAAAAAGAAGAAGAAGAAAACAAAACAAAAACAAGAAAAGAAGAAGAAAAAACAAACAAAACAAAGAAACAAAAAAAACTATGAATATAGGTAGGTACTAAATAGAAAATAGAACACCTGCCGAAACTGAAACTAAAAAAAAAAACTTTAAAATCTAAATTATTTGTGGTTAACTTTTGTGAACAACTTTCCTCACAAGGCTGAGTGCAACCCGAACTATAAAAGCACAGAGCCGAAAAAACTTCGACCCCGCCGGGAATCGAACCCGGGATCTCCGACGAGCAAAGCCTAGTGTGATACCCACAAAGCCACGAGGCTACTCACTCATCTGATGAGGGATACAGACCATACCAGTCTGATGAGAGACTAACCAGTAAGGGGAGGGATGACTTGGAAAAAAATATTTTACATCCATGCCTATATCCAAGAAGGGACCAGGACCAGTTCGGCTAGACAATTTCCACCCTGACCGGGATTCAAACCCAGCACCTCCGGGTTGAGAATCGGTGCTCTTGACCACTCGGCCACGGAGGTGGGCGGAAGGGATGACTTACCAGATTCATAAGAACGCTTAGGACTTTAGTTTTCGGTCCAAGTCAATCAAACTTTGCAGAGAGGTTCTTTATAAAATGTAGATCAAAAGTCTCCTTGGGACGAATCTCGAGAAATGTACGGCTCGGCCGATATTCAAGACTTTAGTTTTGAAAAAGTTCAAAAATGATCACTTTTCTCAGGTTAGAAAGCCAGCCGTTCCGAGAACGAACCTTCTCTGTTTTGGATAAAGTTCGCCCCTGGCGGAAATCGAACCCGCAACCTGCCCTAAATAGAGTTCCTATTTGCCAAAATTCAGCAAAATTGGACTCACTGTTAGGAGGTGAAACAGAGGATTTCTTAAATAGGAACCCTAGAGATTTTCCCGAATTTTTAATGAGATTTCCTATGAGTTGAAAAACTGTACAAACCGGACCGAGAGTTATGCTTAACCAAACAGACCGATATACAAAATTATGGATGAAGTAAAGAAAAAATTGTCATCTTAAAAAAAAAGACACAATTTTCGAACTTTAGGAAATCAAAAACACTTCAGAAATTTACCGGGGAAAAAAAATCCACTTTCACAAAACATCTACGACAAAAGTTGAGAAGCTAAACGCATACTGTTGATATTTTTCACGCACCGCACTGGTACTATTGGTCCAAATTATTTTGTAAAAAAAAAAAAAGTGAATGAGTTTTTTTCTGAGTTACTATAAGAGGTAATTAAGCTATGTATAGGTACCTAACTAAAGTTTCACACGCAATCGAAAAATATACACATTTAACATTTGTTTAATTTTTTTTCCTGAGTAAACATAAAAAATGTGAAATAAGTACCCAAGAAGTCACAAGTCAAAACATTTTCCAGAACACAGTTCAATTGTACATAATTACGAAAAATCACCCTCCCTCTCTCTAGCAGGTATGGCCAATTCGGAGTTTACTTGCGAACAACTTGTTCGGGGACCGTCCATTTATTTGTTTTTAATGAGGTTTGATAGAGGGAACTGTAACTGCTACAGGTCTTACAGTCTGGAAAGTGAACAGAGGAGGGAGACAGGATCCTGCCAGCCGTTCCGATAGCGAACCTTACCTGTTTAGGATAAAAAGATACTTCTGGGATAGGGTTAGGTAACGAGTAATAAAAAAAAAACTTTACTATTCCTTCTCTGAAAAATGTTCGTAATTAGTACACCAAAAGGTAGATTTGAACGCAACTAGTATTGGACTAATTGAGTACCGCGATTGGTGTGTTAACCGAGTTTAACACGCGAACAACTGAACTGTAACTAAAATACTGCCATGCATGGATTGACACGGGCTATGTTCTGCGAGGAAAACTAGTGACAGAGTGATACTTGGGTACCTAATTTAGGCAAAAACAAAGTGATAGGGCTGTTTAGGGAAATCCTTACTGATCAAGGTTTTGTAGAAATTCACACTCCCAAGATAATCAGTGCAGCAAGTGAGGGGGGTGCTAATGTATTCACAGTGTCTTATTTCAAGAACAATGCATACCTAGCCCAGTCACCACAGTTGTACAAACAAATGGCCATTGCTGCAGATTTTGACAAGGTGTTTACTGTAGGTGCTGTATTCCGAGCTGAAGACAGTAACACACACAGACATTTGACAGAATTTATTGGTTTGGATTTAGAAATGGCATTCAAGTATCACTATCATGAAGTATTGCACACCATTGCCAACACCTTCACAGAGATGTTCAAGAGATTGAAAAAAGAATTTCATGTAGAAATTGCACAGGTTGCTCAACAGTATCCAATGGAAGAATTCACTTTTCTTGAACCTCCTCTTATTCTACAATTCTGGACAGCTGTAGATATGTTAAAGGAGGCAGGTGTAGAGATTGATTATTTTGAAGACCTCTCCACCCCTAATGAGAAACTATTGGGAAAAATTGTCAAAGCTAAATACTCTACTGATTTCTATGTTCTTGACAAATACCCATTGGCAGTCCGTCCTTTCTATACCATGCCTGATCCATTGAATGCTGGCAGTTCAAATTCATATGATATGTTCATGAGAGGTGAAGAGATCCTGTCGGGAGCACAGAGAATTCATGACACTGACTTCCTTACTGAGAGGGCTCAACATCATGGCATCGATGTGAGTAAGATCAAATCTTACTTGGAGGCTTTCCAATATGGATGCCCACCTCATGCTGGGGGAGGTATTGGTCTAGAGAGAGTTGTCATGTTATACCTGGGACTTGATAATATCCGAAAGACATCAATGTTCCCTCGTGACCCTAAAAGACTCACACCTTGAATTTGTTCATCTTTTTTATTATTATTTATTTATTTATTTATTTTTGTAACAGTAATGGAGTACATAGCTATAAGTTAATTTTGTACTCCATTGCCAATTGTTGACTATGGGTACCCATCAAAAATGGGTGAGAAGATATCAAGTGTAGGTATCAATATTTACCATCTACCTTGAAAAGTCAATGCACTTAGGTATAGCATTGGATGTGATTCTTTCCCCACCTAAGATCTTTTTTTCTTTTCTTTTTTTTTAATGAATGGACACTAATTTGTAAAAGAAAACTATTGTTTCTTAAATTTTAATATTCAGTTGTAATACATAAAATTACATTAAAAAACTGTACATATTCTACTAACCAAACTGTGTCAATCCTGTTTGTTTTAGACTTTAGACTTATTAAGGCTATTTTTACATTCTACAAAGTATGACATATCCTATTACAATGAGCATAGGAAGTGTACAGGTAGGTACCAAGTTTGTAGTAAACTATTGGAATTGCTCCAAATCCAAATTTAATTACCTACACACTTTGGGATTTTTCAGATTATAATTATATTAAATATTTTATTTACAAACAATGATAAATGCAGAGTCCAAAAAGAAGGGATGTGTGTAACTATTGCTTACAGAAGATATAGGTACCTAGATACTGAAAAAAATTACCACTTGCATGCTTACACTTGAGATCACTCTTTGTCTGGGTTAAGTCTTAAAACTGACTGACTTCACTGGGCTAATCAACTTCATAATGTATTTACCAACCTACCTTTTTTTTTGTCATGTTCTGTGACTGTAAAAATTGCCAATGAAGTTGGTGAAATCTGGCATGAAATGCAAATGTGACCAACACAATATGCCAATTATAATTCAACTCTCTTCATCAGATTCCAAATCTGACTCTTCTTGTTGTTTCTGCTGTGATGTGATCTCTTGAATGTGTTGCCACTGGCTCAGATCTGCTGCAGCCTGCTCTTCTCGAGCCTTGGCAAACAATTCCTGTTGCTGGCGTAAGAGCTCTTCTTCTGGAATCCCTGAGTGCAAAAGACAAAATATGATGTAGGAACACAGGATGTCTCTGCACTTTCTGTAGAAAAAACATGAGTAGGTACCTATTTCAGTTTTTTTTTTTTTTAGGTACCTACTCTCACTCAACATGGAGAGTTTGGAGAAAAAAAAAAGATGAAACATATGATTACCTAAATTCTCCAGACGATTACTCTGCTTTTTCCTGTTGGCTGCAACTATTTTACAGTCTTTCATCACTTCTTCTGCCTCACTCTTGTAGTCACCGAATCCCAATTGGTCCAATGCCTGCAACACATGCTCGGCATTGATAGTTTTCTTTTGCTGCTCATTGCAGATATCATTAGCTTCTGATGATATCAGATGAATAAATTCCATGCAGCAGTTCATTACTAGTTCCCGAGACTCGTTGGCAACTCGGATGTTGGGAAGGATTTCCTTGATGATTTTGTTGATGGATGCTCGTGGCAGAATAAGCTCGTCATCATCATTTGAAATGGGATCCAGGCCTACATCACTCATGTCTAGAAATAGAAATGGCAGAATTTATTGATAGGTGTACCTAGGATGGGTTTGTGTTTGGGACACCCTAAACAGCTAGTTATTTTGACATATTGTTTAAACATTTTGGGTTCATTTCAACATGAGACTGTAAGCTTGGGGGAAAGTCTTGTCTTGTGCCCTGTAAACATACAGTGGTGTCTTGTGTCCTATAAACCTCATCACTCATGTCTAGAAATAGAAATGGCAGAATTTATTGATAGGTGTACCTAGGATGGGTTTGTGTTTGGGACACCCTAAACAGCTATAGTTATTTTGAAATATTGTTTAAACATTTTGGGTTCATTTCAACATGAGACTGTAAGGTTAAGGGAAAGTCTTGTCTTGTCTTGTGTCCTATAAACCTACACAGTGGTGGAAAAGAAAGAGGTCCTTTACAGAGTATAAAGTTGAGTCCCTGAACCTACCTTATGATGTCTGGATTTCTTTGTACCATGAAATTATTGATAGTATCTCCTGCGAGTATTCCCGAGAGTGGAAGTATGCGAGAGTGGAAGTTTACTTAGTGAGCTTGACTGTCAGAGTCAGAATCAGACTGCTTTTTTATCCTTCCAAATCGTTCATTTACATTTCGTTATCAAAAAACAAACCTTTTTTTATATTTTTTATCAGCAAGTGCAGTTGCAGGTTGCAGCGAGCAAACAGTAAGCATTGGCTAAGTTCACATCACATAAAATATTTACGGTGTTGCCAGAGGAGTTAAAAATTCTCCAGGGGTTCCAAAAGTTTACTGCTTGAGGGAGGATAACGAAATTATTGTTTTCAGTTTATTACCTAGTTATTTTTTATGTAAAAATTCTAAAAATAAATTATTTGGATTATTTTTCAACTTGAACTGCATACCTATTTCCTTCAATAATTTCCGTAAATAACGAAATTATTGTTTTCAGTTTATTACCTAGTTATTTTTTATGTAAAAATTCTAAAAATAAATTATTTGGATTATTTTTCAACTTAAATAAAAATTATTTCTCTTACTACGCCCAGGCTGCTATGAAAGAGGTTTTTCAAAGAGGTTTTTTCGTCTTATCAGTTAAGAGAGTTGGCAACACCGCTCAATGTGCCTTTTCCTTTTCTACTTTTTTTGATAGTAGAGTTGTATGTTGTAGAGTAGAAGTAGAGAGCTAGAGCTAGAGTGTTGATAGAGGTATTTTTCTCATGTGTGTTTCCATTACAGTGATTAGGAATAGTGATAAGGGTGGCCTGGAGCAGTGAACTGACTGGATAACTCGCAAATAGGAGAGGTAGAGAACTTTGTATACCCACTCATAACTCATAGCTTTTCACCAATCACAAACACTTGTTGCTAAATTTGCTTGCTAGTTACTTGGGTGAAATGGATCCAAAAATTTTCATTGAGAAGAAATTCAAAAACCCCTTTGGACGACCATGGATGACAACCTATGGTGCTGCAGCCCCTGCCAGTTCAAACACAGGACTAAAAGGAATTATTGCTGGTAAGAGTGTTTGCCTCGTGTAAAAATATTGTTTGAACTTTGGTATTCTTATGTCCTGAGGCTATTGGGTACCTACATTATGAAGTTACATAATCTGAAATATATACCCACACTTGTAAAACTGACTCACATAGTGTTCACCTATACAGGAACCAGGAATATTCCATGAAGAACATTTTATGCATTTTACTTTTCACATGTTTGCAATGGCCATCACACATAATAATGTTGCAGAGTAACCATTTCATGATTGCTATTTAAATGGGCTTTTGGGTGTTTCTGGGTTATTTTTAATTCCAATAAATTCTTAACTTAAGTGTCAATTTCTTGGTGCTTAATTGCAGCACAGAAACACGAAGTTCATGTGAACATGGACTAGTCAGTACCTAAGTCAGTTCCTACCTACCTCCTTGGGTTTTTTTTTTTTTTTTTTTTTTTTTAAATGTTGTTTGTTCCAAAGAGACAGAGATGTTTGGGAAATTTCAACTCTTATTTGCTGGCAAAAACAACAAGAGATCACTCACTCTGGGAGCTTATATTGTTCATTTGGCACAGACAACAAGATCAAGGCAAACCTCAGACAGTTACAGTTCCTTCCATCAAATCTCTTGAGAAAAAAAAACTTTTTGATTGAATTCACTTATCAACATTTCAATTAAATAAGTTTTTGGTAGCTTATCTTAGTACACACACTTGGTAAGATAAAATAGACCAAACATTAAAAGTACAAACATTATTAGGCCCTTTACTGAGTAAAATAAAACCCATGTATATCATTCATGATAAATTCTAACATGAAAATCCCACATGGCTAGTCAAATGACTACCTACACAATTATAATGAGGAACAAAGTCAATGTGACTCTTTTCTCATTCAATTCACAAGGTACATTTCATATGTACAGAACTCAGAATAGCTAATCAAGACTAACAAATACACACCCATCAAATAGCTGATTCCTGATAATTACACATATTGTATTTATTTGCATTAGGTTCTCCTTATACTGGGTGGGTGTGTGTGTGATTTCTTTGTTTTCTTCAGAAGTGTTGATGAGCTGAAGGGTTTGGTTTGACCCTACCAATCAAATTTTTATTCTGTAAATTATTTTTTACACAATTGACCCTGTGGTATCTATTACAACTTCATGTTCCTAACAAGGACCTAACTAATGCTCTAAAAAAAGCTTGTTTAAACAGGGACCTATTCAAAAGAAACTAAAAACAAACCTCAGTTCTAATCCCTCTCTTCCTATAGATAGTTTACCCTTGTATTCATCATTCCATCTATCCTTGGTTTTGTAGACTGTCTGTACAGTTGGGCCTTAAAAAATAAATAAAAAAAAAAATCATGTGGTTCATAAAACCAAAGCCTTGCTAGGCAGGAAATTCAACGAGGTACCATTGTCGAGTCATGTACTCAAAAGACTGTTGAATTAGTATTGTTTCAAGTGTGGGTAGTGAGTTTGGCTAAGCCTCAACTACCACTATTGATAGAAGATGCTTCAAGACCTGTCACCGATGAGGTAGGCTTGTCTACTGTCAACCAAGACACAAGACTTGACAACCGTATATTAGATTTGAGGACTCCAGCCAACCATGCAATTTTCAAACTTGAAAGTGGTGTATGTAAGCTGTTTAGATTGACAACCGTATATTAGATTTGAGGACTCCAGCCAACCATGCAATTTTCAAACTTGAAAGTGGTGTATGTAAGCTGTTTAGGGAAATCCTTACTGATCAAGGTTTTGTAGAAATTCACACTCCCAAGATAATCAGTGCAGCAAGTGAGGGGGGTGCTAATGTATTCACAGTGTCTTATTTCAAGAACAATGCATACCTAGCCCAGTCACCACAGTTGTACAAACAAATGGCCATTGCTGCAGATTTTGACAAGGTGTTTACTGTAGGTGCTGTATTCCGAGCTGAAGACAGTAACACACACAGACATTTGACAGAATTTATTGGTTTGGATTTAGAAATGGCATTCAAGTATCACTATCATGAAGTATTGCACACCATTGCCAACACCTTCACAGAGATGTTCAAGAGATTGAAAAAAGAATTTCATGTAGAAATTGCACAGGTTGCTCAACAGTATCCAATGGAAGAATTCACTTTTCTTGAACCTCCTCTTATTCTACAATTCTGGACAGCTGTAGATATGTTAAAGGAGGCAGGTGTAGAGATTGATTATTTTGAAGACCTCTCCACCCCTAATGAGAAACTATTGGGAAAAATTGTCAAAGCTAAATACTCTACTGATTTCTATGTTCTTGACAAATACCCATTGGCAGTCCGTCCTTTCTATACCATGCCTGATCCATTGAATGCTGGCAGTTCAAACTCATATGATATGTTCATGAGAGGTGAAGAGATCCTGTCGGGAGCACAGAGAATTCATGACACTGGGTGAGAAAAAAAAGGTAACATTTCCTTTTTTTTTTTTTTTTTTTTTTTTTTTTTTTTTTCGGTTTTCGGGTTTTAGCGGTTTCGAAATCAGCACTGTATGAGACATCTTCTGAGTGAAAGAAAGAAACAATTTCTATACCCTAACCCCTTTAAATTGAAAAAAGAAAATATCCGTTTAAAGTAAAATCCGTTCAGGAATAATTATTATTCCTGGACGGATTTTACTTTCCTTATTTCGATTGTGATGCAATTTACCAAACAATGTTTAATGCCTAGAGGACAATCCCTCTCAGTAGCAAAGTGAAAATGACCTTCTGAAGATCATTGAATCACTTTGTACTTTTAACCTGAACAAAATCTCGTAGGAGGAAAAAAATCAATGTAAGTACCTAATGATTCTAATGAAGTTTGGAACAATGAAGTCTTGAAGAGGAATAAGGATGATTTTAATAATAACACATTATACCTATATATGGGTTCTTTATTAACAATAATACTTTGGTTTAGGTACTTTATTGTCATAATTATAGCAAATGTAGGTACTAATCGTATTGATAAGAGATAAAACCTGATAACTGTAGAGTTGCGTTGCCGTTATAATCAATTTCATAACACTCACTACTTACTTACTGGACTTACCCATATATTTTTATTCGTTTGATTGATTATATCTGATGATGATATCTTTTCTAATTAGGTACCTACTCAATCAGATTCGAAGAGTTTTTTTTTTTTTTTTTAGTAACAGTAATGAAATTGGCACACTTAAATATGCCATTTTAAGAAAGAAGGCGTCACAGTCACATGTCAAATTTAGAATTATTATCCCATTCTCTTATGTACCTACATATTATTATATCTCATCAAACATACGATTGTCTTCTTCTTTTTTTCTGTTTCCCGCGTACAGACGGGGTCGCCTGTATCTTTAGCAAATAAGGGAAATGAAGGCTGGTATAGGTACTCCCTGTTTAACGTCCCCCAGCCATACAAAGCTGGTCTATTCCCTGTCTAACGTCCCCCAGCCAGACAAAGCTGGTCTATTCCCTGCCTAACGTCCCCCAGCCAGACAAAGCTGGTCGTCAAAGTTCACGATTTACCGGTATATTTTAAATCGATTTATCTAGGGATCTAGAAGTCGTAGAAGAAAAAGAAAAATTCCGTTGGTCCTCATTTTGCAGTAGGGTATTGATGATAGTACTATTGTTGTGATCAAATTCTCAAATTATATTGAGGATAAATTTCCATACCTCGGCTGGGATTAAACCAGTAGGGTATTGATGATAGTACTATTGTTGTGATCAAATTCTCAAATTATATTGAGGATAAATTCTTTGCTCGGGACATTTGATATGACGTCATCGCCTACGGGAACGTATGCCGTGACGTCAAAGTTCACGATTTACCGGTATATTTTAAATCGATTTATCTAGGGATCTAGAAGTCGTAGAAGAAAAAGAAAAATTCCGTTGGTCATTTTGCAGTAGGGTATTGATGATACTACTATTGTTGTGATCAAATTCTCAAATTATATTGAGGATAAATTTCCATACCTCGGCTGGGATTAAACCGAAGCCCTCCCATTTACGCGAGGCAGATTACTCCCTATTTAGTACCTATCACTCCCTCACCTCCAGAAAGATGGCGGCTTCATGATAATTCATCTCCCAGGGTAGAAGGTCCTGAACATAGCCAGTGCCGGAGTTAGGGGATATTTCCACTGCATCAGTGCCGTTCCTGTGGTGCACGTGATTGAAACCGAAGCCAGACCGACTACCTATGACGTCATTGTTGTTGTCACCCCCTCCGCCCCCGCCTGTGACCCCCACCTCTCATAGCCAGTGCCGGAGTTAGGGGATATTTCCACTGCATCAGTGCCGTTCCTGTGGTGCACGTGATTGAAACCGAAGCCAGACCGACTCCCTATGACGTCATTGTTGTTGTCACCCCCTCCGCCCCCGCCTGTGACCCCCACCTCAGCCTGGTGGTCTGTGGAGGAAAGTAAAGAAAATATGGCGTGAACATCGCACGACTTGCTATTACCTTGTTCTAAGCCAGGACGAGCGAATTCAACATGGCTAGAGACCATCATCCCTGTCATATGTCTGTCACTGTCACACAAGATGTCACAAAATATCTAACCAAGTCGCAGTGAAAAAGACCCCACCTCAGCCTGGTGGTCTGTGGAGGAAAGTAAAGAAAATATGGCGTGAACATCGCACGACTTGCTATTACCTTGTTCTAAGCCAGGACGAGCGAATTCAACATGGCTAGAGACCATCATCCCTGTCATATGTCTGTCACTGTCACTGTCACACAAGATGTCACAAAATATCTAACCAAGTCGCAGTGAAAAAGGGCGTTTATTAAAGCTGATGGCAATACTTATACCAATACCAATCATTCCGGGGTATGGCAGAAAACAAAAGATATCCTTTCTTTATTCTGCCATGGACATACAATTTAGAGTGGAGTAGGTACCTACTAAAAAAAAAATCGGGACAGGGACCAACATTTGTGACGAGCATTTATGATTAACACAATAAGTAAAACACCTTATTTAGAGTCACTAATCCTTATCTATTTAAAGGCCAAAAAAACCGTTCACCTCACTTCTTTCGGTCATTTTAAAAAAAAAAAAAAAAAAAAAAAAAAAAAAATCGGGACAGGGACCAACATTTGTGACGAGCATTTATGATTAACACAAGTAAAACTCCTTATTTAGAGTCACTAATCCTTATCTATTTAAGGGCCAAAAAAACCGTGGAGTTCACTTCTTTCGGTCATTTTTAGCTCGAAAAAAAAAATCTCACCTTTGTCATAGTCAATGTATCCATTTTAAAAAAAAATCAAATCTAAGTGACTTACTTTTGTCCGGCGCGTAGTAGCGCATAAGTCCGGCGAACTGCTGGAATTTGACCTGGTCTGGATTTTGCAGTGTTGTCAGAAGCTTGAACGCGTGCTGTGTTGCCTTTCGCTTGTGTAGGAGAAGCTTGCGAAACTTGTTACGCTCTATGCTAGTGAACGTTTCGTAAACAACGGCTAACATCTGAGAGAATAGAATAAGCATAGAAATAGCATAGAAGTTGGATAGCAATAGAATAGAATGGATTAACGCTTTATGATGTAAGCCATGTCCAATTGTTTAATTATATCGACTATTGTTTCGTGAGATACAAGCGTTTCCTCATTTACTTGGGTTTTTAAAACCGTACCACAGTCGTTATGGTAATGCATAGACTTGCTTGGTAATTGGTGATTATTTTTTTCTATGGTTAGAATATCACTGAAGTTAAGCAACGTTGCGCGTGGTCTTCGGATGGGTGGGTGACCATCTGGACAATCGCGTATTGCTGGCTTTTCCCGGCTGAGTGAGTTTCATGTGAGCAGGTGAATAGATAGTCTCCGAATGGAGCGTAAAACACCCGTCGTGAGAAGACCTCTACCAGCGCTACCAATCAAACTTTGCAGAGAGGTTCTTTATAAAATATAGATCAAAAGTCTCCTTGGGACGAACTTCGAGAAATGTACGGCTCGGCCGCTATTCAAGACTTTAGTTTTGAAAAAGCTCAAAAATATTCTTCTTAGCTATTTGCCAAAATTCAGCAAAATTGGACTCACTGTTAGGAGGTGAAACAGAGGATTTCTTAAATAGGAACCCTAGAGATTTTCCCGAATTTTTAATGAGATTTCCTATGAGTTGAAAAACTGTACAAACCGGACCGAGAGTTATGCTTAACCAAACAGACCGATATACAAAATTATGGATGAAGTAAAGAAAAAATTGTCATCTTAAAAAAAAGCCACAATTTTCGAAAAAAACACTTCAGAAATTTACCGGGGAAAAAAAATCCACTTTCACAAAACACCTACAATAAAAATTGACAAGGTAAACGCATACTGTTGAGTGTTGATATTTTTCACGCACCGCACTCCGCACTGGTCCAAATTATTTTGTAAAAAAAAAGTAAAAAAACGTGAATGAGTTTTTTTCTGAGTTACTAGGTATAACAGGTGATTAAGCTATGTATAGGTACCTAACTAAAGTTTCACACGCAATCGAAAAATATACACGTTTAACATTTGTTTAATTTTTTTTTTCCTGAGTAAACATAAAAAATGTGAAATAAGTACCCAGAAGTCACAAGTCAAAACATAACACAGTTCAATTGTACATAATTACGAAAAATCACTCTCCCTCTCTCTAGTAGGTATGGCCAATTCGGAGTTTACTTGCGAACAACTTATTCGGGGACCGTGTCAGGTAGGAAAAAGGTGACATACAAATTGCGAAGTTATCTACTTTAGATTTTATTTCTTCATCCATTTATTTGTTTTTAATGAGGTTTGATAGAGGGAACTGTAACTGCTAAGCTAAGGTTTTACAGTCTGGAAAGTGAACAGAGGAGGAAGACAAGATCCTGCCAGCCGTTCCGATAGCGAACCTTACCTGTTTAGGATAAAAAAAAAATACTTCTGGGATAGATAAGGTTAGGTAACGAGTAAAAAAAAAAAAAAACTTTACTGTTCCTTCTCTGAAAAGTGTTCTACTAACACTGCCCCCCCCCTCCCACAGCCCCTCAGGTGCAATGGGGGTTCATGGCATGTAAAGGTCCCCAAATATAGTGATGTATTAAAAATATACTCAAAACAAATGTAGTGATATATCTGTCTATTTTCTAAAGTTACTACAACCCCCTCAGTTAATTCAGTTTATTTATTTAGCCAGGGGGCTCCTGGGTAAAACCTTGCATGGGACCCCCAAAAAAGTAAACACCCAACTATCTCTGCACAGTTGGAGTGTATACCTACTCTATAGTGGCAAAATCTACCACCCTGTTGCACAAGTGTAACTTACTCAATGCAGTTGAATCCTGCAGGTCAATGGGTGGCTGCATGAGATCATCACTGAACCGAACATAACCATCTGAACTAAGCTGTGGAGACCTCAGAGTCATTTTTCTCCGTCAAATTCCAGCTACAACTGGTTTGCGACTGGTTTCTGGTGATGCATATTATTTGGTATACGAAAACGCTGTTGAACGATCAACCAAGAAATGTCTCTGAATTTGGGGGGAAAAACACGAGAGGAAATATCACACTGATTAATTGAAATTTAATTAATTAATATTTAAATTAAACAAATAAGATAGTGATAGTGATCTGTGTTTCTGTGATAAAATTTTGTTTACTTTTTCGATTTCTGGATTTTCCGGGGAATATTGACCTTGAAAACAGCTGATGATTTGATAAGAGCTCCGAAGTTGGGAACCACTGTACTTTTTAAAACGCTCAAGCATTTGCTCCCTTTACCTAGGTAAATATAACCTCCAAACAGATGAGTGTTTTGCAGGTTTTGCTGTTGCTGTTTGCTGTTTTGTGATTTGTGATAAGAGGACGAACTTGATTATGATATATGATTAAAGTTTAAAGTGGAACCACTGTACTTTTTAAAACGCTCAAGCATTTGCTCCCTTTACCTAGGTAAATATAACCTCCAAACAGATGAGTGTTTTGCAGGTGTTGCTGTTTTGTGATTTGTGATAAGAGGACGAACTTGATTATGATATATGATTAAAGTTTAAAGTTTTTATAATTGATTAATAAAGTAGGAAAGTAAGTAATAAGAAGAAATTGTATTTTCCACTTAAGTGACCGTGGTAAGAATGGAGTCAGAAGCTCAGAAAGTATCCAAAAAAGCGCTGAAAAAGCAAGCAAAAGAACAGGAGAAAAAGGAGAAGAAAGATCAACGGAAATCTGCACAGCAGAATGTTGAGGAAAGTGAACCAGTGGAAGATGTATCTGCCCGACTCTATGGAAAAACACCATTGATCATGAGCGAAAAAGACGTAGACAGGGACTTTGTCCCCATCAGGCAACTCAACAAAGACTATGTAGATAAGACGGTTTGGGTGAGAGGTCGACTACACACAAGCAGAGCAAAGGGCAAACAGTGCTTTGTTGTTATCCGGGAACAGAACTTTACAATTCAAGGTATCCTGAGTGTCGGTGATACTGTGAGCAAACAGATGATTAAATATGTCTCGCAAATACCCAAAGAGTCTATTTTAGATATTCAAGCTCATGTCCAAGCCACACCTACCATTGTCGAGTCATGTAAAAATAAAAAAATTAAACATTTTTTTTTTTTTTTTTTTTTTTTTTTTAGTACCTATGAGTAAAATAAAACCAATCTAAATTGAAAATAAAATACATCAAAAAAAACATCATAATTTCAATATGAAGATCCAGCATGGCTAGTCCAATGAGCACATGATTAGGTATAATGAATAATGAGTAACAAAGTCAATGTGACTCTTTTCTCATTCAATCCACAAGGTACATTTCATATGTACACAACTCAGAATAGCTAATCAAGACTAACGAATGCACACCCAATGCCTAGCAGATTCCTGATAATTACAGTACATATTGTATTTATTTAACAGTGCTTTGTTGTTATCCGGGAACAGAACTTTACAATTCAAGGTATCCTGAGTGTCGGTGATACTGTGAGCAAACAGATGATTAAGTATGTCTCGCAAATACCCAAAGAGTCCATTTTAGATATTCAAGCTCATGTCCAAGCCACACCTACCATTGTTGAGTCATGTATTTTTTTTTTTTTTTTTTTTTTTTTTTTTTTTATGTGCTTTAGAATATCAGAATTGAAGTGATGATGAACTGAAGGGAATTCAAGTGTTGCGAATTTATTGAAGTGTTGATCAATTTGACTCTACCAATCAAGTTTATATTCTACAAAGCTTCTCTAAACAGGAGCCTATTCAAAAGAAACTAAAAACAAACTCCAGGGCAAATCTCTCTCCTCCTATAGATTTTTTGCACTTGTATCCAAATACCCTTGGTTTCATAGTCTGTCTGTACGGTTGGGCCTCAAGTAAGGCCAATTTGCCAATGCTAAAAAGAAAAAAAATCTTGTAAAATCATGTGGTTCATAAAATCCAGCTTTGCTAGACAGGAAATTCAAGGAGGTATTATGTGTGTTAAATAGGTTTCAACATAATCAGGTGCTGTAATAGAAAAACAGGTTTTAACAAACATAAAGTACTGTGAACCTTGAGTTGAGAGACCAGTTATGTAGACTGGTAGAACTCAAAATATAGGTATGTTTGTAATTTCGTGTGAAGGACTTGAATTTTAAACCTAGCCCAACTGTTAGGGCAGGCTGATTTGTGGGAAGGGGGGGGGAGGAACAACAGGAAATAAAGGTACATTTTTTTTCAAGCGGTTGGATAGAGGGAACTTTAACTGCTATCTGTTTAGGATAATATATCCGTCCCGGATGGGAATCAAACCCGCGACCTTACGCTTACAAGGCAGCGCATCTCTCCAAGCTGGAGAGAAAAAAAAAATCAAAGAATACCTACCTATTGAGGGAGAGAGATATTAAGAAAGAACAGTGGTTGAGGCTGTCGCCTGCTGATTGGGAGGACTTGGGTTCGAATCTGGACAAGATTACTTTCCTCTCAAGGAGTCTCATACCTAGGTACCTACCGATTTTTGAACAGGTATAGGTAGGTATTCTATGGAAAGTCACAGTCTAACCCACTGACCTCTATTTCCAAACATGAATTGATCATACCTGCTATACAAATAGGTAGGTAAGTAGATACGATAGTTAGTTTTCATTTAAAAAAAAAAAGTTCTGACATTTCAAAACTCGGCGATTTTTCTTTTATTTTGTTTGAGTATCATGTATGTCTGTCTGTCTGTCTGTCTGCTCTTGAATTGCAATTGAATGGGTGCGATGTTTGGGTTAGCTTGTCGCCAAATAGAGGGTAAACCTCCGTCATTAAACTCAGCGGGTATACAGTGATGTTAATCCCTTTTGAAAAGAGGTGAGAAAAAAAAGGTAACATTTCCTTTTTTTTTTTTTTTTTTTTTTTTTTTTTTTTTTCGGTTTTCGGGTTTTAGCGGTTTCGAAATCAGCACTGTATGAGACATCTTCTGAGTGAAAGAAAGAAACAATTTCTATACCCTAACCCCTTTAAATTGAAAAAAGAAAATATCCGTTTAAAGTAAAATCCGTTCAGGAATAATTATTATTCCTGGACGGATTTTACTTTCCTTATTTCGATTGTGATGCAATTTACCAAACAATGTTTAATGCCTAGAGGACAATCCCTCTCAGTAGCAAAGTGAAAATGACCTTCTGAAGATCATTGAATCACTTTGTACTTTTAACCTGAACAAAATCTCGTAGGAGGAAAAAAATCAATGTACCTAATGATTCTAATGAAGTTTGGAACAATGAAGTCTTGAAGAGGAATAAGGATGATTTTAATAATAACACATTATACCTATATGGGTTCTTTATTAACAATAATACTTTGGTTTAGGTACTTTATTGTCATAATTATAGCAAATGTAGGTACTAATCGTATTGATAAGAGATAAAACCTGATAACTGTAGAGTTGCGTTGCCGTTATAATCAATTTCATAACACTCACTACTTACTTACTGGACTTACCCATATATTTTTATTCGTTTGATTGATTATATCTGATGATGATATCTTTTCTAATTAGGTACCTACTCAATCAGATTCGAAGAGTTTTTTTTTTTTTTTAGTAACAGTAATGAAATTGGCACACTTAAATATGCCATTTTAAGAAAGAAGGCGTCACAGTCACATGTCAAATTCAGAATTATTATCTCATTCTCTTATGTACCTACATATTATTATATCCCATCAAACATACGATTGTCTTCTTCTTTTTTTCTGTTTCCCGCGTACAGACGGGGTCGCCTATATCTTTAGCAAATAAGGGAAATGAAGGCTGGTATAGGTACTCCCTGTTTAACGTCCCCCAGCCAGACAAAGCTGGTCTACTCCCTGTTTAACGTCCCCCAGCCAGACAAAGCTGGTCTACTCCCTGTCTAACGTCCCCCAGCCAGACAAAGCTGGTCTACTCCCTGTTTAACGTCCCCCAACCATACAAAGCTGGTCTACTGCCTGTTTAACGTTCCCCAGCCAGACAATCATCTTGATATTCTTGATCGATTTCTCTACTTACAGGAGGTATCACGGGCGGTATTGAAATCTGCATCACATTCCCCACCGAGTACGTCAAAACACAGCTACAGCTGGACGGCAAGGGAGCGGATAAGAAATATACCGGTATTTGGGACTGCGCCAAGAAGACAGTCAAGAGTCATGGACTCTACTTACAGGAGGTATCACGGGCGGTATTGAAATCTGCATCACATTCCCCACCGAGTACGTCAAAACACAGCTACAGCTGGACGGTAAGGGAGCGGATAAGAAATATACCGGTATTTGGGACTGCGCCAAGAAGACAGTCAAGAGTCATGGTGTGTTCGGCCTGTATAGAGGACTCAGTGTACTGTTGTATGGATCTATACCCAAGTCTGCCGTGAGGTGAGTTTTAACTAGGGGTTCAAGAGAACTTTAAGAACTCACTTGGAGGGTTAAGTATCAAAGTTATCAAGTTTAAGTGCCTATAAGGAAGGTTAACAAGGTTAAGTATAACTAAGTATCAGAAAGGTCGATTTTTTTGGGGGGATGGAAGGGATTGGAACACACCACATATCTTCAGGCTTATTCCATTGGTCAAGGTTCTAGGTCAGGGCCGTACCTGAAATTTCAGTTACTAAAGAAATAGCAAAGGTTGAGTGCGAAGGGCATCCACTCGTAAAAATTTTGTAGCCAAAACCAAATGTTAGATCAGAGCAATCAGCCTAGCTAAATTGAGAGGAGGCTGACGATAAACGCCGACCACGTCTGAAGACGGGAACAGGCGAAGAAGAAGAAGATTGATATATTCATGTCAATATCCAATCTTTAACGTGGAGTATCTAGGTGAGTTTTAACTAGGGGTTCAAGAGAACTTTAAGAACTCACTTGGAGGGTTAAGTATCAAAGTTATCAAGTTTAAGTGCCTATAAGTAAGGAAGGTTAACAAGGTTAAGTAGAACTAAGTATCAGAAAGGCCAATTTGTTTTTGGGGTGGAAGGGATTGGAACACACCACATCTCTTCAGGCTTATTCCATTTGTCAAGGTTCTAGGTCAGGGCCGTACCTGAAATTTCAGTTACTAAAGAAATAGTAAAGGTTGAGTGCGAAGGGCATCCACTCGTAAAAATTTTGTAGCCAAAACCAAATGTTAGGTCAGAGCAATCACCCTAGCTAGATTGAGAGGAGGCTGACGATAAACGCCGACCACGTCTGAAGACGGGAACAGGCGAAGAAGAAGAAGAAGAAGAAGAAGAAGAAGAAGAAGAAGAAGAAGAAGAAGAAGAAGAAGATTGATATATTCATGACAATATCCAATCTTTAACGCGGAGTATCTACCTGGTATATTAAATACCCTAATGGGGTTAGTCAGAAGACTTCCCCAAAAGATTTTTTCTTTTCTTTTTAGACAAATTAATACTTTCTTTATTTAGTAACAAGAACATTTATATTAGAATAGAATATTCCCTGTTTATACGGCCAGAATGAGACTGAAAAGTCCCTTTACTCCTGCATTCTAAACAAGGTCTTATGTTTGGTCGGGACTAAACAAACTAGGGAAAACAACACCAGTAGGATTCATGTATGAAATCTCTTTGGTTTTATCCCCCAGGTTCGGCAAAAGTCCCTTTACTCCTGCATTCTAAACAAGGTCTTATGTTTGGTCGGGACTAAACAAACTAGGGAAAACAACACCAGTAGGATTCAGGTATAAAGTTTCTTTGGTTTTATCCCCCAGGTTCGGGTACGGGACATAAGACCTTGTTTAGACTGCGGGAGTAAAGGGACTTTTCAGTCTCATTCTGGCAGTATAAACAAGGTATATTCTATTCTTCTGACCTCTTGTAAACACCACTGACGTAACATTCCAGTCCAGTTGGTTGGGTAGAATTGATTGGATTTGTAGCTTTACAGAAGTGCGTTTTGTCCAGTTACTTAAAATGATGGATACGATTAACGAGACTGCTTTGGTAAGGGGACTTTTCAGTCCTATGCGGGCAGGATGAACAAGGTCTACGTTCGATTCTGTGAAGTGCTTGCTGGAATTGAACTTTTTGTTTCTTACGCATTCAAGTCAACTTGAACCGAGTAAAGGAGCCTTTCTGTTCAAATCTGTTAAGGGTTTGCAATGCATTTACTTTTGTATTATTTTCCCCGATGTGGGAGAACTTTGTAAGTATATTTAAAGGGGAAAGAATATTCCTCGTTTTTGGAAAATTTATATATGTGTTTTAACTATTTGTATATTGGGACGAATTCTCTCGATCCACGATTTCGACTTAATTATTTTTTTAGAATTTATTTTTATGGGCTTTCGAAATAACTCTATGGAAAAAAGTAAAAATATTGCTCTCACGCAGAATAGTCCGCAATCAGTTAGGCCAGACCTTAAAGTAGGTACCTTAATTTACGTACGTTGTACATCTTATTTCTTCTGTTACTGCTACAGTTATTATTTTTCAACTGATCAAGTGATCACACATTTTCTATTCCGATTGTTACCGAAAATTGAAGACTGAGAATGAATTTGTTTGTATCTCAATTTGTTTAAAATGAAATTATTGTAATAGAAAGTAAAAAAGATTATGATTTTATAAGGTGAAAGAAATCTTGTCCTACTACTAAGTATGCGAGAGAATAAAAAGAAATAAATGTTGTTTTTTAGTGTTAGTTATTTAAATAAAACGAAAAAAATCCTAATCGAAAGTGTTTTTATTAGTTTATCAGTGATTTTCTTCAGCATAGGTATCCCAAATAGCACAAAACTGTTTTCCAAACCTCTTTTTAAAATTATTCTGGACAGTAACCTTGCCTGAAACATGCCTTTAAGATCAGTGCTTTTTTTTGGTTGAGTTGCCGGTTGTTAGAGGGCAGCACATTATGGATATGGATCGAAATATAACGATGACCTAACAATCGGTGAAGTAGGATCATTTTGAAATTCAGTCACACTTGACTTCCTCTTATTAAGTCCAAGCTTGAGAAACCAACCAAAAAAGTGCTAGAGTGAACTTCAGAACAATCCCATTTTTAATTCAGCTCTAAGTCAGGAATGGTCAAGTGGAAAATAAGGGAAAAAGGAATAGGAAGAAGAGGAGAAGAAGAAGAAGGTAAAAGCGGAGAGTATTCAACTACTCAATGAGAACGGATTAAAAGAAATAGAGGAAAAAGAAAATGCGGAAAATTTTTTCTTACTAAACATTCTCTATAAAGTAAATGAATTTTAACTGTGTGAAGCATAAATTCTCTTCACAAATGTCGTTCCCCGCTAGACTACGCTAAATTTTATGACTCAAACCACCAGCCTACATATCCTGAGTCCACCGTGCTAACCACTACCCCACTGAGGTTTTCCATTAAGTATTAAATTTTTCCCGTTTTTCGAAAATCTAGATTTGGACAGGTGTTCCCTGAGTTCAACGAAGACCGAAAAACCCACCGTCTGTAAGTACGTATGCACGTAAGGAGGGAGAACAGAACTAGTCAATTCTATGGAATATGGGTTAGGACTGTTAGTATGGACTGGGATTTTTTTTTTCTTTTCAAAAGGGATTAACATCACTGTATACCCGCTGAGTTTAATGACGGAGGTTTACCCTCTATTTGGCGACAAGCTACCTGCCTCACATTAACCTTACTCAGCCCGAGTGAGCCCGGGAATAGCTAGCAGCACGCGATTGTCCCGGATACCAACGTTTCTAGTCACATTCAACAGTAAGAACACATTTTCCGAGCCATACTTTGGTACTCACTGCAGCATTTTAGGATTTTCCAAATATCTCAATAATCCTAACACCCAATGTTTTCCTAACATGCTTTCACCGATCGTTATGCACATTGCTAATATAAATACTGCCAAAACTTCGGAAAAGCTCAAAAAGAGTTCGCAATTCTCAGGCCTTTACAGTCAAAGTCGCTCGAACTTTTCAATGAGATTCGATAAATTATGTACATCAAAAATATCCTTGGGCCCTGTTTCCAGAAGGTACGGTTCGGCCGTTATTCCGGACCAAAGTTTCACTATTTAGGGCTATACAGGGAAAAAGGTCAAAAGGAACTAGCGCCTCTCACGACTCAAGCTTTAGCCACAAGTCGCTCAAATTTTGCAGACAGCTTCGACAATTTATGACTATGAAAAATGACCGCGGGCCGGATCTCGAGAAATGTACGGTTCGGCCGCTATTTAACATAGCTAATTAGATATTTACTATCATTATTTAGTTAACTAATATACTATTATTCATTATTAACTTCCAGGGTTCAAAGGCGTGTACCAGGGTCTCTCTGCGACCATCCTGAAGCAAGGTTCAAATCAGGCCATCCGATTCTTCGTGATGGAAACGATGAAGGACGTCTACAGAGGGGGGGATTCGACTGCCCACGTACCCAAATACATGGTAGGCGTATTTGGAGCGGTGGCCGGGGCGGCGAGCGTATTTGGAAATACGCCTCTGGATGTGGTCAAGACGAGGATGCAAGGTCTGGAAGCGGCGCGGTACAAAAATACGCTCGACTGTGCCGTTCAGATATGGAAGCATGAAGGCCCCGCAGCGTAAGTATTCTCCTATTAAAAATAAAAAAAACTTTTTTGTCAACCAGATATTTTTGGCCTAGAAATAAAAATGAAAAAATTGTATATTCAGACGTCTAGGGTAAGGGGATTTATTTAGACGTTAAACATCAAGGCTATGTGTGACACTTAAAATGTGTTTCAAGTAGGTAACTCAAAAATGTACCCGTACCATATAGAATTCAATGGAAGAATGAAGAACATACCTTTATCCAGCAGTGGACAAATAACTGTTGTCCCTGATGATGATCGGTACCTTGCAAAAGACACATACCCGTACCAGTTACCAAAAGATACATGACAGCAAAAAAAAAGACACATTGCCATTAACAGTATCAACTGATATATCCCATTTCATTCTTTGTTGCTAAGGGGATTTATTTACACGTTAAGCATCAAGGCTATGTGTGACACTTAAAATGTGTTTCAAGTAGGTAACTCAAAAATGTACCCGTACCATATATGTAGAATTCAATGGAAGAATGAAGAACATACCTTTATCCAGCAGTGGACAGATAACTGTTGTCCCTGATGATGATCCGTACCTTGCAAAAGACACATACCCGTACCAGTTACCAAAAGATACATGACAGCAAAAAAAGACACACTGCTATTAACAGTATCAACTGATATATCCCATTTCATTCTCTGTTGTAGATTCTACAAGGGTACCGTGCCCAGGTTAGGCCGAGTCTGTCTGGATGTAGCCATCACGTTCATGATCTACGATTCCTTCATGGAGGTGTTCAACAAAGTCTGGCCTTGATCTCATCCCACGTCCTTTCCTTTCACATCCTTCTCCTCTTCCTCTTCCTTTTAACATGGCTCGGAAAATGTGTTCTTACTGTTGTATGTGACTTCAAACGTTGGTATCCGGGACAATCGCGTGCTGCTAGCTATTCCCGTCCTCACTCGGGCTGAGTAAGGTTAAGTTAATGTGAGGCAGGTAGCTTGTCGCCAAATAGAGGTTAAACCTCCGTCATTAAACTCAGCGGGTATACAGTGATGTTAATCCCTTTTGAAAAGGAAAAGAAAAATCCCAGTCCATACTAACAGTCCTAACCCATATTCCATAGAATTGACTAGTTCTGTTCTCCCTCCTTACGTAAGAAGACGTTCATCGAGACGATGTTGTCTAGCTCTGCGCTGTCCCTCTGCAAGCTGCACCCCTCGAACATTGCGGCTTCGTATCTAAATCTAAGTCCGGACTCACCAGTCACACAAAACATCGCCACCCTGATGCCCAATCCGACTCACTACAACCTATAAAAATATCTCTCAGGGAAAACGTACCAACATCCAACACTCAACCCTCCTTACGTGCATACGTACTTACAGACGGTGGGTTTTTCGGTCTTCGTTGAACTCAGGGAACACCTGTCCAAATCTAGATTTTCGAAAAACGGAACAAATTTAATACTTAATGGAAAACCTCAGTGGGGTAGTGGTTAGCACGGTGGACTCAGGATATGTAGGCTGGTGGTTCGAGTCATAAAATTTAGCGTAGTCTATCGGGGAACGACATTTGTGACGAGAATGTGTGCTTCACACAGTTAAAATTCCTTTACTTTATAGAGAAAGTTTAGTAAGAAAAAGTTTTCCGCATTTTCTTTTTCCTCTATTCCTTTTAATCCGTTCTCATTGAGTAGTTGAATACTCTCCGCTTTTACCTTCTTCTTTTCTTCTTCTTCCTATTCCTTTTTCCCTTATTTTCCACTTGACCATTCCTGACTTGGAGCTAAATTAAAAATGGGATTGTTCTGAAGTTCACTCTACTAGCACTTTTTTGGTTGGTTTCTCAACCTTGGACTTAATAACGGGAAGTTTTCCGCATTTTCTTTTTCCTCTATTCCTTTTAATCCGTTCTCATTGAGTAGTTGAATACTCTCCGCTTTTACCTTCTTCTTCTTTTCCTCTTCTTCCTATTCCTTTTTCCCTTATTTTCCACTTGACCATTCCTGACTTAGAGGTGAATTAAAAATGGGATTGTTCTGAAGTTCACTCTACTAGCACTTTTTTGGTTGGTTTCTCAACCTTGGACTTAATAAGAGGAAGTCAAGTGTGACTGAATTTCAAAATGATCCTACTTCACCGATTTGGCTCTTGAATTCTTTTGGTGCTTCTTCTTCCTCTTAGCTTTGCTGTCAATTAAATCGTTTGTACATAGAGATAATTATAGTGATCCCTGCCGCCTAAACACCGATTTGGCTCTTGAATTCTTTTGGTGCTTCTTCTTCCTCCTAGCTTTGCTGTCAATTACATCGTTTGTACATAGAGATAATTATAGTGATCCCTGTTCGTTCAATAAAGAATGTTCTTTATCTCTTGAACTGGGGCATAACACTTCGAGAACAAAATCCTAATAGGGGAAATCCTACTCTTGACTTTAACTTGTAATAATAGATAGGTCAATTCCGCACAGCAAAAAAAAGTAATAATAAACGTAGGCATCAACCTGCTTTCAAGCTGTTCACAGCCAGTCAAACCTGGCCCTTATGGCTCGATTTCAGTAATAATAATAAACGTAGCTACCTGCTTTCGGGCTGTTCACAACCTATCAAACCCCCTTATGGCTGGATTTCACGAGGCCCATAGACAGTCCAGCTACGGGACATAAGACCTTGTCCCTTTACTGCGGTAGTAAGGGGACTTTTCAGTCTCATTCTGGCGGGATAAATAAGGTATATTCTATTCTACTGACCTCTTGTAAACACCACTGACGTAACATTCCCATTGTCTAGTTGGTTTTTTTTTTTTTTTTTTTTTTTTTTTTGAATATTCAATTCATAGATCCAGGAGGTCAATACAAGACTTTTTTACTCTATGAACATATGCCCTAAACCTAAAATGCTTCCTAACCGTCGAGATGTCGATCAAAAGCTGTTATCATAAATATGTACGTGCCTGATGTGGAGCTTTGAGTATGCAGATTTAATTTTATTCAAGCCAGAATGCTCGAAATTCACTACACCAGAGATATGCAGGGCCGCTATACAGGCTTTGATTCCAAGATCAAACTACTGTCTTCCTACAAGAGAACTTGTCCCAATATCTACTCATTTGTTTTATTATTAGATGTACGGCCTCCGACTATTTTATTTTCATTCCAACCTCCTAAATGAAATCTGAGAAGGTATTATTAGCAAGAAATTTATATTTATATAGAGAAAGTAGAACGTTTAAACCCTTTTTGCTCGATATATCGGTTAGGAAGCATCTTAGGGCATATGTTTATAGAGTAAAAACATCGAATCTTGTATTGACCTCCTGGATCTATGGTTTGAGTATTTCAGGTTCGGCGCATTCGAACAGTTAAAGAACCAAGCGGTGGACAGTCAAGGCAACTTATCCCCGGGTATGCGAGTGCTGTGCGGTCTCGGTGCGGGTATATGCGAGGCCATCTTTGCCGTCACCCCCATGGAAACGGTGAAGGTCAAATTTATCAACGACCAGCGGTCGCCCAACCCCCGGTTCAAGGGATTCTTTCATGGCACGGGACTGATCATCAAAGAAGAAGGTAAAGTCGCCTTAACTTTAGTTATAGAAGAAAAGGAGTGTTTTCAGCATATAAATAAATAAATGCCGTTTCTTTGTGTCATTATATCAGAACTTTGGTACTCACTGCAGCATTTTAGGATTTTCCAAATATCTCAATAATCCTAACACCCAATGTTTTCCTAACATGCTTTCACCGATCATTATGCACATTGCTAATATAAATACTGTCAAAACTTCGGAAAAGCTCAAAAAGAGTTCGCAATTCTCAGGCCTTTAAACTTCAGCCAAAGTCGCTCGAACTTTTCAATGAGATTCGATATCTTTGCCGTCACCCCCATGGAAACGGTGAAGGTCAAATTTATCAACGACCAGCGGTCGCCCAACCCCCGGTTCAAGGGATTCTTTCACGGCACGGGACTGATCATCAAAGAAGAAGGTAAAGTCGCCTTAACTTTAGTTATAGAAGAAAAGGAGTTTTTACTGTTTTCAGCATAAAAATAAATAAATAAATGCCGTTTGGCATCTTAGGGCATATGTTTATAGAGTAAAAACATCGAATCTTGTATTGACCTCCTGGATCTATGGTTTGAGTATTTAAAAAAAAAAAATCCGACCACCCTGTAGATACGCTATGGTACCTACTACGGGATGGAGTCGGATGGACTACTTCAGAGGTTTGATAGAGGGAACTGTAACGACGGATGTCTTATCGATCCGATTATTAGGTAGGTATTCATAAAAGCGTGCTCCCGTCTTAACATTATTTGGGACGTATTAATTTTGCGCTCTGCTTTAGAGATCAATTTTTCCCCGGGAGGACATAGAACCCGCGACCTACCGCTTACAAGGCAGTAGCTACCCGCGTTAATAAAAAAAAATACGACGGTGTAATTTTTTTATCACACTTGAATAAAACACGCCGTTTACGATCCTTAAAAAAATACGCTTTCCTAATCGATTTTTTTAGTTCGAAAATATTTCGCTATTCCACTTTTAGCGCCACAATCGCCCGTGTTTGAAAAACTCAAAACATGGCGGACTACTCTTACGGTGGATATCCAGAAAGGTAAAGGAAATTTTCTTTCTGATTTGACCTAAAATGGCCCGATTATTTGCTATCAAACTCTCTTTTTATCAATCCGGAAGCCCCTGAAATGATTCTAACATCACTTCCACTTTTTACCGTCTATTTTCAGCAATTTTCCTTGCGTCTTAAAACGAGGGGGCTTAACCTGTACGACACACATGATATTTTGGGACTCAAGAAAATCCACTTTTATGTCCTAAAGAACATTTTCAGTGATGTTGAGACCACCATAGAGATGAGGGTTGATGACAATTAGCACAGACTTATGAATTAGCTTGTAGTTCATATCTCAAACTTGCCAGTTGTGGGTCCCTCCTTAGATCCTATCTCAGGGTCAGGGCTGGATTTAGCTCCCCACCAAATCAAAACCAACTCACTGGACACCTTTACACCTTTCATCTTTGCCTTTGATAAGCTCAGAGCCTTGAAATTCAGCTATCAGAACAAAGAATTGAAACTCAGCTTTCCGAATAATAGATCATATCTCAAACTTGCCAGTTGTGGGTCCCTCCTTAGATCCTATCTCAGGGTCAGGGCTGGATTTAGCTCCCCACCAAATCAAAACCATCTCACTGGACACCTTTCATCTTTACCTTTGATAAGCTCAAAGCCTTGAAATTCAGCTATCAGAACAAAGAATTGAAACTCAGCTATCCAAATAATGGAGATAATGGGCAATTTAATGGTTATTTTACAGATATGGAAGGAACCAAAAAACCTTGCCTACGGAACCCCCTTACACTGCATTTGTCGGAAACTTGCCTAATGGAATCACTCAAGGAGATGTTGAACGATTCTTCCCTGAACAAAAGGTAAAGAACACAATAGTGTCCCCAGATGACAAGCAATTGGCTTTCAAAGCCCCAGATTAATACCTACACCTTGATAAACTTTATGACTTGACTTGGAGTTGAACCATTAACCTCCAGCTGCAAAGTTCACTGTGCTAACCACCACACCACTAAGGTTGGTAAAGAAATGAAAATTCCATTGAAAATGTAATAAGAGGTCCTAAACTTTTTCTTGCTCGTGGTTGATAATCAGGTTCTGGCTTTTGCTGGATGAGATTAATGTGGGTAGCTTGACTGTTGCCAAGTTAAGGGTATTATGTCAAAGCGGTCTCTTCCTGATCCCTTATGTGCCGCCTTACACTGCATTTGTCGGAAACTTGCCTAATGGAATCACTCAAGGAGATGTTGAACGATTCTTCCCTGAACAAAAGGTAAAGAACATAATAGTGTCCCCAGATGACAAGCAATTGGCTTTCTAAGCTAATAGTTTGGCAATTGGCTTTCATAGCTAATAGCGCAGAATAGTCAAACTATTCTGGGCTTTTGGTACTATTCAAATTCAGGGAAGTAGTAGATCTATACCCAAGACACCAAGAGAACTTTGATCTTAGTCCAAGTTTAATTCTTGGATTAATTAACCTCTACCTTGGAATCTAAATGTTTGATTTCAAACTTTTTATCCAATGACATCACTCAAGCCAAGTTTAAACTGAGATACTTGGTAATATTTTGAGATGAGTCTACCTACTTGAAATTTACCTAAGTATGTTCATCTAATTTTATGTTTTCAGTTAGTGAGTGTAAGACTAGTTAAAGACAAAGAAACTGATCGGTTCAAGGGCTTTTGTTATGTTGAATTTGTTGATGTGGAAAACCTGAGGCAAGCCTTGCTGAAAGATGGCCGCATCACAGTGGATGGCCTTCAAGTGCGACTGGACATTGCTGATGGGAAGAGGAATGACAACAAGGGTGGTTTCAACAACAAGCAGAACCGTGGTGGTGGAAGCGGAGGCATGGGTGGTAATAAATATAATCAGCACCAAGGTGAGAGCCTTCTGTGTGTTTGATTAGCTTTCTATTTTCTTGTTTAGTTTTAATCATTGTGGGTTTCATAAATGACAGAGTTTAATATATTTTAAAATAGATAATGGGGGAAAAATTAATAGTCCAATAGTTAGTTTCACCAATTACTTGCAAGATTTCACTAATGGGGAAAAAAAATTATCTGTCCATAAAGGGAGTCTCTAAATAAATTAATGCCATAGGCAAACCCCACCCTTACCAAGGTGAGAGCCTTCTGTGTGTTTGATTAGCTTTCTATTTTCTTGTTTAGTTTTAATCATTGTGGGTTTCATAAATGACAGAGTTGAATATTTCTTAAAATAGATAAAAGGGGAAAAATTAATAGTCCAATCGTTAGTTTCACCAATTACTTGCAAGATTTCACCAATGGGGAAAAAATTATCTGTCCATAAAGGGAGTCTCTAAATAAGTTAATGCCATAGGCAAACCCCACCCTTGATCAAACTTTATTTTATTATTCCATAACTTCCATTGAGGTTTAGATAAGGGGTAATGTCTCCTTATTTCTCTAATAATATGTTTCAAAATTTGTTATGTACTAGCTATATTATTTGAAATAAAGAGATGTAAATGTTAAAAAAAAGTTCTGTAATTAAAGTTTGATTAAATCGTTTAATAATATAAATAATTGTGGTTCTCGAGATAGAGCGATCAGTGTGTGAAATGTGAATGAGTGAATGGATCTTGTTCTTATAATATAAGATTTAAATGAGTCATGTAAATATTTTTTAATCGTTTGCAAACACCTTTGGTTCATTTAGATCTAGAGTTGCCATTTTTTAACCATACAAAATTGTAGATTTCATACTAAGCACAGCTATACCAACTAAAATCAGATAAAAATAAAATTAACATTCCCGTCCAGTTGGTTGGGTAGAATTAATTGGATTTGTAGCTGTACAGAAGTGCGTTTTGTCCAGTTAGTTAAAATGATGGATACGATTAACGAGACCTTAGACTGCTTTGGTAAGGGGACTTTTCAGTCCTATGCGGGCAGGATGAACAAGGTCTACGTTCCAAAATAAAATAGAATATTCTTATCAAGACAATTTTGATTAAGGTGTTTTAAATTGGTGAGCTTTCAATGTCACTCAGGACATCATCTTCAGACCAAGATAGATGTTGACTCTATCACAGCAAGACTTCTGATGTCCTGAGTGCCATCAAAAGCTCACCAATTTAAAACATCTTAATCAAAATTGTCTTGATAAGAATATTCTTATTTTTTATCTGATTTTAATTTTAAATATTTCTTACGATTATTAAAAACATTTTTATTTTATACCAACTAACCTTGATGTATTTTATATTTGCAGGTGGCAGCTTCAACCGAGACAATATGAGGAACAATTCCCGTGGAGGTGGTGCCTCTAGTGGTGGTGGATTCAATGATTTTAGCCGTGGAGGTGAGGGTATGGACATATCCTTTTCTGCTATCTTATGTTATTCTAATTTTAACAAATTGAGGGGGGTAACCAAAATTATGGGTTCAGTGTTTGTTGTTTCACTCTTTTTACTAAAAATGAGTGTTTTTTTTTATATGCAATAAGTCCCCTCTGGAATGACTTGGTAAAACTTCAGAGGGGTGTGTCCTGTCCCAAAAACAAGTGTCCCTAGAAATACTTTTTAGTTAATTATCTTATTTAATATTATTGCAACCATTTTCACAACTGGGCCCCTCTTTCTAGTTTGTAGCTAAGTTCTAAAGAGCTAAATTCTTCAGCCAAATAAGGAGGGAGTTATTCACTCTGAAACTTTCCTCTAATCTATCAAAATACAAAGTAATCCCTTTAATTCAATATATCGAAATTTACTTTAAATTTTATTGATTTAAAATAAAAAGCTAATTCTTGGTCTTCTTTTCTTCTTACAGGTCCTGGAGGTTTTAGAAATAATAATGGCCCCAATAGAAGTAACTCAATGAATGATCATGGGTACAATTCAATGCGACAAGACAATAGAGGTGAGTGTAAGTACATCAACCAAATATCCTGGGATTTTTATTTTCTTTTCTTTTTTACTATCATCTTGATACCTATTACATACATATTTAGGTAATCCCAACACTATCTAAATAATAATAATAATAAATAAAAAAAATGCCAGACTCATGGTATCTAATATAGGATAGAGTAATCATGTTCAAAATATGTTATTTCTCTTTCCCGCCTGGGGCGGATTTTATCCTGATGGTATAATGTTCGTTCTCGGAACGGCTGGCTTTCTCCTATCCTGTCTTCTTTCTCTCTTTGATTTCGGGACGATAGGACCATAGCAGTTACAGTTCCCTCTGTCAAACCTCTTAAAAAAATAATAATAATAAAAAAAAATTAATCCCTGCTCCTTCCGAGTCCTGCAATGATCCATCTGTGTAGACGTGCAGCCAATGTTCTGCCGGGTATTTACTGTTGATAGTTGACAGGGCTATGTTTTTCGCTACGTGGGGAGCGACTTTGTCTTTCTTGAATCCTTCATCAAGGAAGGTGCAATAAAGGGAAAGATTGATTTTTTTTTCAACAAAATTACAGTATTTATTTATAAAATTCACGAGAGCTTTACTTCATTTTTACATTGTACACAGCCTTATTCTAAGCTACTAGAATGGACATGGAACGTAATAAAGTTGTGGCTTCACGGTACACAGTTTAAACATCTGCTGGTTCCTGTTTGATTTTGGGCGAGATGTTCTTCTTTGCAAAAAGTTGCAACTGCTTCTTCTTTTTCATGCTCTTCAACTGAGCTGCTGGGCTGGTAGTCTGGAAACAAGAGAGCCGATATTTTTTATTGATAGCTGTTGTTTGACAATTGAACCTCAGAAAAAAATAGAAGGCAAGTACTGGTAAGCTCCTATGCCAAGGCAAAAAGCACAACCAAGGCAGATGTGGTAAGGAGACCCATCAGTCTCCTTTTTTATTGTCAGCAATTCTACTCCTTTCAGATTAGCAGTATAAATTATTATTATTATTATTATTATTATTATTATTATTATTATTATTATTATTTCATTTTCACTTTACTTTTCTTTTGTTTTTCAGGGAACCGAGGTAACTACGGTAACTTTGACAACCAACACAGGGGAGGTCCTGGTGGGGGCATGGGAGGTGGAAGTGGTCGGATGAGACAGGGAGGTCCTCCTGATCATGGTTACCGAGACCAGCCGAGACCTCGGAACACACATTCAGAATATATGCCACCTCCTCCAGGTAAATAACATGATCATAATACTCAAATATTCTTGGGATTTTTTCTTTAAATTAATACTTCCATAAAATGGGGAGAAAAAGAAAAAAAAAAATTTTTTGGGTTTTTTTTTTAAAATAAATACTTCAAAAAAAGGGGGAAAAAAAAAAAAAAAAAAAAAAAAAAAAAAAAACAAGCCAGTTAGCTGAAGTGCTAGATTCCTGACTGGGGCAAACTTAATATTATAAATCTAAACAGATACCTACGGTTTTTCTTTGAATGGACTTTCTCCTGTTTTTTTTTATTTATTATTATTATTATTTTTTAATGATGAGTGTTTCACCGCCGTTTTTATTTCGTAGCAATGAAACAACTGCTACATTGAATGCAAGTGGTCTGTGTTGTAGCATGCCCATCCCGTAGTATGCCTCTCATCCGATAGACGAGAAGAGACACAATACTCCCCATTTAGGTGCTGGGTCAACACAAGAACAAGAACACCAGAAAGGGGGATTCGAACCCAGGACATTCTGCATGGCAAGCAAGCGCGTTTCTTTGATTTTGGGATGATAAGAACTCTTTTGTCATAATTCCCTCTAACAAACAACTTCTTTATCTTTTCAGCTGACACTACTGGTCGACCGCGACTGGTGCTGGCACCTCGCACCAAGCCAGACCCTGTCAACCAGCTGGCGGAAACTCTGGACCGCTCCAAAATATTTGGAAATGCCAAACCCCGAGAGGAAAAACTAGCAGAGAAGGGAGCTGGCTCTGGTGGCGAAGAGAGGGCTGGGAAGTCTGAATCCGAGCAGTGAAATACACGAGAAGAGTGAGTCGATCAGATCAGGAACGGTCTCATGTGAGAAACGGAGACAAATTTGGCACTTAATGCTTTTAAAACATCTGATTTTTCTTCTAATTATTCCCATTGGAATGCAAGAACACAACTGTTTTCTTTTCCAGTGCAGGTCGATTTGTGTACCCAGTATTTAGGTTTAAAATCAGATGGGGAAAATTCTTTCTAAAAGTAATTGCAGGTGGTGGGTTGTGACTAAAGAGTGTAAAAGTATTGAGATTTTTTTTTGTTCCCTTGAATCCAGGTTGTTATTTTACTGCATAGAAGTGGCGTGTGACAAGTGATTTATGACTTAAAAGCAATCAAGGTTTACTGTAATATTAATACATGATTGAGCTGTGTACATTTGTACAGTAGGTACCTATAATACGGCGTGTGACAAGTGATTTATGACTTAAAAGCAATCAAGGTTTACTGTAATATTAATACATGATTGAGCTGTGTACATTTGTACAGTACCTAGGTACCTATAATATGTGGCTTTACCTATGAAGGGTAAAGGGACTTTTCAGTCCCATTCAGGCAAGATAAACAAGGTGTATTCTATTCTATGAGGTGGTCTACAGGTGTATGCTAGGGCACATCTCCTATAATACGTGGCTTTGCCTATGAAGGGTAAAGGGACTTTTCAGTCCCATTCAGGCAAGATAAACAAGGTGTATTCTATTCTATGAGCTGGTCTACAGGTGTATGCTAGGGCACATCCAAAAGAGCACCTGTATAAAATGAGATTTAAATAATAACTAAAACAAGTTCGTGAGTTAAAGTATGACTTGGTTAATTTTGCGGTATCCTGTTTCCTTGGTTGAGAATTTAATAAGCTGAACTACCCCATTTCATGTATGTAAATTTTCAAGAGATGAATTTCAATTAACATAAAAAAGCAAGTAAATTATGGAATTTTTCAATGTGTTAAGCATGAATGCTCATCACTTTTTTGCGGTATCCTGTTTCCTTGGTTGAGAATTTAATAAGCTGAACTACCCCATTTCATGTATGTAAATTTTCAAGAGATGAATTTCATTTAACATAAAAAAGCAAGTAATTTATGGAATTTTTCAATGTGTTAAGCATGAATGCTCATCACTCATCACAAATGTCATCCCCAGATTAATACCTACACCTTGATAAACTTTATGACTTGACTTGGAGTTGAACCATTAACCTCCAGCTGCAAAGTTCACTGTGCTAATCACCACACCACTAAGGTTGGTAAAGAAATGAAAATTTCATTGAAAATGTAATAAGAGGTCCTAAACTTTTTCTTGCTCGTGGTTGATAATCAGGTTCTGGCTTTTGCTGGATGAGATTAATGTTAGTAGCTTGACTGTTGCCAAGTTAAGGGTATATGTCAAGGCGGTCTCTTCCTGATCCCTTATGTGCCACGTCCATTTCAGTTTAGGACTATTGCACTGCAAGTTAAGGGTAAAACTCCCATTGCTTTGTGTTGTGAGAAGACCTCAAGCCACAATGTTACACCCTTAAAGTCTAAAACAGTTTTCTTTTTGGAAATGGTCAAAATAGTATTAGTTTTCCTCAGGCTATTAATATTGGAATTTCCTAATTTATTGCTCAAAAAAGGCAGAAAATAAATAGCTCCTTTGACATTTTCAATAGTCTATGTTGCTATTCCTTCTTTTGTATGTTTCCTGCAGAGTTGATATAAGATGACAAACTAATAGACAATGAAAAATGAGAGGTCTAGGTGCTTTGTTGGTGTCCTGGATGTGACAGGTAATATGGATTATGGTTTAAATGTTTTTGAGCATTGATAACCTCATCAAATTAAATGTATTTTATTTTTCTCTCTCCCTTTTCCCACTGTTTGAGCCAAACCGATTTTCCTCATAACCACCTTTTTTATGTATTAAAAAAAATGTTTAGAATTTTTGTAATAGACTTTTTTCTCTCTCAATTTGTAAAATAAAGCTAATAAACTACTATTATTATTTGTTTAATATAAAACAGACTAAACATTGTGATTTTTTTTTCTTTTTCTAGTTAGTACCTAGGGCTACAAGTGTTTTTGCATTGACAAATAAGGATCTGGAAAGGATTTGTGATCCGAAAAGAAATACCTATAAAGGGAAAGATGTTGTTGTTGTTGTTGTTGTTGTTGTTTACAAATGTCTGGAATTTTGACTATTAGGCCATTTTCCTACGCACGTCCCAATACTTTTCTACAATATCATTGCTGGCTTCCAAGGCTGGACAGGAATTTAGATGGGTCTGATTCATAGGAGTATTTAAGGAGCAGAGAGGACAGTTCGGAGAGTCTTTAATTTTGATTTTGTGGAGGTGTTCAGCCAAACAGTCGTGCCCTGTGAGTAGCCGGAAATGAGCAACCGCCGCCTTCCTAGGAAGGTTTGGAACAGAGTCTGATTTTTGACTAGAGGACGCCACTCTGATTCATAGGAGTATTTAAGGAGCAGAGAGGACAGTTAGGAGAGTCTTTAATTTTGATTTTGTGGAGGTGTTCAGCCAAACAGTCATGCCCTGTGAGTAGCCGGAAATGAGCAACCGCCGCCTTCCTAGGAAGGAACAGAGTCTGGATTTTTGACTAGAGGACACCACTTTTTTCCTTCACTCTCAGCTCGAATCCATTTAGTAGGTTCTTTGTTGACGCGGGATTTTATGAGTCTTTTAGTTGATTCAAAAGTGGGTTTGGGAGTTGTAATGCTTTTGATTTTAGTACCTTTTTTCGGCAAGATAGTCAGCCTTTTCATTTCCTTGCAACCCGCAATGAGAGGGGACCCATTGTAAAGCCACAGTTTTCTTCATGTTCGCTAGCTGTCTTATGAACCCGCAATGAGAGGGGACCCATTGTAAAGCCACAGTTTTCTTCATGTTCGCTAGCTGTCTTATGATGTTGCGGATTTCTCTAACTTGAGAGCAGGGGTTGTCATCATAACTTATTATTGCTTGGATGGCTGCTTTCAAGTCTGATAAAATGACGACATTATCAAAGTGCGATGTTCTACCTAGACAATGATCTAAGGATTCTAAGGCAATTTTAATAGCTGTAATCTCACCATCATAATTTGTTGAGTATTTGCCTAGGTTTTTATAAAATGAGAAGAGCTCGCATTTAATCCCTGCTAGCCAGCCTAGTTAGCTTAGTTGTAGAGGTTGCTGATTCAGCCAGGGATTTTCTTGTTCTTCTTGGAGACATGTTCACTGTGTTGATCTCTTTAAACAAACCTGTAAAAAAGCATGTTACAAAAACATAAATGATAGCTACTTCAGTTTGACAAAGTCCAGCTCAATTCCTAATGAGTCTTGATGTCAGGGATTACTGTACTTGTTCAGAAGTCACATCAATGAAAAAGTGCCACAAAAAGAAGCTGTCCTAAATGAGCAGTGACCTGACCAGTGTTTTAGGAATGTCAGGGATTACTGTACTTGTTCAGAAGTCACATCAATGCCACAAAAAGAAGCTGTCCTAAATGAGCAGTGACCAGTGTTATAATGTTAGGTTAAACACAAAAAGGAGATTCCTTTTTGTCATGGCTTCTGAATAATTACTGGGATTACCAAGTCAGTGACTGTCTTAGGATTGGGATCAATCCAGGGTTTAACAGATACTGAGACAGCCTCAAGTGTCAACTGGCACAACATTACAGTGACTGTCTTAGGATTGGGATCAATCCAGGGTTTAACAGATACTGAGACAGCCTCAAGTGTCAACTGGCACAACATTACTTACTGCTTACTGTTCCTTTCCTACAAGATGGCATTTACTGAAAAGGTTGAGGTAAATATGTTGTTTGTCATGTACTTACCAAAGTCAAAGAATTCTACTCTTTCTCCCTTCTTTTATGGACAATATGAAAGGTATCTTCCTTTAATAAATATTCAAATTATACTGTATTATTTAATTCAAAAATATTAATGAAAGAAAGAAAAAAAAGTACTAGGGAGATGGGTTCACCGCTGTGCCATGCTGGTATTATTTATTTTATTTCGAAATTTAAAATTACCCGCGCCTGCAACATTCATCTAATTTTTTGAGGTTAGCTAGTAGGCGTATTTTTTTACGTGAATAAAAAATGACGAAAAAGTCGTGTGATGTTATCCTCGTTTACTTTCTATTTAACCTATTCCTATTTTAAAAGCCCGTTCCCTATTCTTATCGTTTCACCCGATTTTCTTTCAATGTCCTGTGGGCAATGTAATAATGAGTGTTCTTACTACACGACACGATTTTTTTCTGAACGACACAAAATGCTCTTACCAAAGTCAAAGAATTCTACTCTTTCTCCCTTCTTTTATGGACAATATGAAAGGTATCTTCCTTTAATAAATATTCAAATTATAATGTATTATTTAATTCAAAAATATTAATGAAAGAAAGAAAAAAAAGTACTAGGGAGATGGGTTCTTGGTTCTTGGGTTCACCCGTTCACCGCTGTGCCATGCTGGATAATTTATTTTATTTCGAAATTTAAAATTACCCGCGCCTGCAACATTCATCTAATTTTTTGAGGTTAGCTTGTAGGCGTATTTTTTTTATGTGAATAAAAAATGACGAAAAAGTCGTGTGATGTTATCCTCGTTTACTTTCTATTATGCTGAGATCGGCAATGCTTGAGTTATAGTCGCCCATGTTGATGTCCTTCTGAGGCAGATTGTGCTCCCAGTCGAGGATAGTATCGTGTAGGGTGCCCCGACAAGGTCGGAACCCCCGGTATGGGCAGGGAATGTTGAGGTTCTTCTGGCCCACGGAATTTGTGGCCGATTTGCGAACGAATTGTCTGTAAGATAGAATGGAATATACCCTTATGAAACAAGGGGTACAAGAAACAAACACATGTGACTATTGTCCACTTGTGTACCTAAATGTTGGCCTACCTACCTAAAACAAGTACTGAAGGGTGGTAGAAAGGAGTACATAAAAGGGCCCGGGAGAGAGGGATAGAGAGATAGGGAAAGAGGAGGGAGTAAAAGAAAGAATACAAAATACTAATAAAATAAATTTAAAAAAAAACTTTTTTTTTTAATCCCACCAAAGAGAACCAGAAATCAAGTGCAATGATTTATGCTGTGAGGAAGGACAGGTAGTCCCATTATTTGAACAGTTTTAGCTTTATATTTATAGCCTCACTTTATTACCTTGCTGCTAGCTGCTAACTGTATACCTGTAACATCTAGTTAATAAAGAAAAAGAAGAGACAACTTATTTCAATAAGTTTCCACATACCACTCACCTTTCACACTTATTGCACTGGTCCACATACATGTTCCCATGTAATTCAGCCAGATATTTCCGACTCAGACCCGATCTCAAATGCAGGCCATCAATGTTCTGGCTCACAACATAGTGGACTTTGCCCTGATTCACCAGCTCCAAGATAGCCATGTGAGTCACAGTGGGAACAGCATCGTCAAACGAGATGTTGACTTTGGGCTTGATTCCCTTCTTTTCCAGGGTCCAAACACCATTTGGTCCTCTGAAAGAAAAAAAAGGGGGTTTTCTAATTTGGATTTTTTTTTCAATGCCATTTCCTAACAAGCTACTCTCATCAGGGCCTAAATCCAAGATTTCAGCAAGGAGGCCCAAAGTTGAGACAATGACTTAGGCAAGGGGATCTGGCCCAGGCATTATTTATCAGTTCATGACACTTTTTTTTATGGAAGGATCTTCACTATTTAGTGAGCTCTTCCACCCTCCTTCTCCAATAATGAGGACCACTAATAATAATAATAATTATTATAACATTTTTTTTTTAATTATTATTTTTTTATTTAGGTAGGTACCTACCTGAAGTCTGGTATTCCAGCTGATGTACTTATGCCTGCACCAGTGTGTAGTACAACATGTTTGGCTTTGTCTATCCATTCACTGAGCACCTTGATTTTCTTGTCAAAATCTTCTTTTGAGTCAAAAGTCTGAAATATAAAAGGTCTCAACTGTAGAGGGATTTGTGGCAATAGTGGAGGCCTTACAACTCCAAAATCAAAGAGAGATGGCAGGATAGATCAGGAGAAAGCCAGCTCTTCCAAGTTCCAAGAAAGATATCTGTCTTTCTTGGTTCCTTATCAGCTGTCTAGAACTAGGATAAAGTTTACCCTTGGCTCAAATCATACCCACATCTTAGCACTTACAAGGCAAGCACTTTACCTTTAATTTATTTCAAGAATTTGCCCTAGGTTCAAGGAATAATAAAATCATGTTGATGAATAACTCACTTCTGCAAGACCAAGCTTCCCTTTATTTTCATAGGGTGACAAACCTTCTGCATAATTACACGACATTGTTCATTATTAGGGTACGTAGAGTTGGGATATTTAACTGCCTGGGTTTAAAACTGATTAAAAGTGTTTTTAGGTGTTAAATATGTTAAAATCCATTAAAAAAATAAAAATTGAAGAAAAATTCAACTTCTGCTGAAAACCCGGATTTGTTAAGATTTTTTAAAATTTCCCGGGGTTATTTTTTTTTTGTTTACAAAAAAAGGACAGTTCACATGATCAACGAAAAAAATCGATTATCGAAGTGAACTTATCGATTATTGAATAATCGATACTCGATTAATCGATTCTGCAAATCGGCACTGCGGCACTCGTACGTAAAGTTCTAGTTGGTGAGGATCATTTTTCCTTTTTTTCCTAAAAAAAAAAAATTGCAGTAAAATCCAACTGCTCGAACACCATTCATCCTTTATCTTTTTTATCTATTAGTTTCTAGATTGTTACCTTTTATCAATAGTTTCTCATGTATAGCCTCCTATTTGCTACCTTGTTGATGGCTTACTGAAGATTGAACTAGGAGCAGGCTTCAAGTGTCAGGTCAAATCATTTTCCTGGTACCTTCCTTGCCTTTCACATTTGTGGAAAGCAGTTCATTATGGATCAGCTCATTCGGGGTTCATTTGGGTAAGTTAACACCTATAATTTGTTTCTGAAAGAACCTCATGCTGGTTACACGTCAAAAAACATTGAACTGTCTCTCAATGTTTTGTGCACAAGGTATGAAAATTTTGCAATTCTCTTGTGGAATAGCCCTCTGTCCTCTGGGTATTTACTCATATGAATTTACATTTGAGTACTTAGGGCAAGGGGCTTATTCCATGAACAACTTCAAACTCCAGGGCATTTTTTCCCCTCAGGAATTCAGTGTTCAAGCACATTTGTCATTCGAAATATTCCCTGAGTGCTCTCAAGCTAGTCATTTTGAAATGTCACCATGGTGTTCAGCAGTACCGCACCATCAGTCAACTATCTCGATCTTCATGTGATAAACAGCTGTTCATGTACAGGAGAATACCATTGTATTCTACTCCTGTACATCGGGGATATGCTATGGTAGTTGCCAAAGTCTTGAAAGGTGTTTTGGATAATTGTTCTCGCCACTACAGGAAAAGTAATTGTGAAATTATGACTTTTACCTCACTGTAACCGTTTGAACTCCATGAAACAATAATTTTAATGGATATCAGTGAATCAGACTCAACATAATATGATACAATTTTGTTGATGATACCCCTTATTTAAGGTGATTATGATTGCAAAGGTAGAGGTACCCTGCAGTTTACTATCATCAGATAGCAACAGTATAATATTTTAACTCCCACAAAATTTACATATTATGTATAAGACAATTGTATTTTTCCTTAATCAGATCCACTACATATTTTAGGTTTTTGGTGTTTGGAAGATGGATAGTCGCCAGGAGCCTTTGTCCCAATAGTGTTCTTTCGGTCAAAGTACTTAGAACGAATTCTAGGTCAGTATTGAGAACTTGACCAATGAAGATCTCTGACATATGGCATTGGGATTTAAAAGTAGAAGAAATAATTCCACTGAACACAGAACAATAAAATTACGTTTACTCGTACTAGAGATATCTAGGCACCTATTTATTACTGAGAAGTTAATAATTACAGTCACGGATCTGTAACCTGTAATCAGCTGATTGTGTAGGATGTGACCTTTTCCTAACAAACAGAATAGTACGCAAGTACATGCACCATTTGTACCTTATTCATTAAGGTGGATTTCCACCAACGCGACCTCTGTCGTGCGACAAAATCGCGCGACAACGTCGCGCGACGTGACCTGTTAAAAATTAAAGCACTCCCCGACAAAATCGCGCGACGTGACCTGTTTTCACTGGCAATTAAAAAATGTTTTGATTTATTTTTTTTTTTAAGCTGTGTATTCAACGTGATATAGGGTGATAAAAATTATAAAAAAAAAATTAAATTTTTATTAAAATTAAAGCACTCCCACTCATAATAAAAAACAAACTAAAATGAAGAGTCGCGCGACACGTTTCCACTGGCATTGCTACGCGACATTCCTTTGATCCGGACCGACTTTCATCGGATAGAAGTCGCATGGTCGCACGACTTTTTTTCGTGTCGCGCGACACGTTTCCACTATGCGAATATTTTAATTTATTTTTTTTTTTAAGCTGTGTATTCAACGTGATATAGGGTGATGAAAATTATAAAAAAAAATTAAAATTTTATTAAATTAAAGCACTCCCACTCATAATAAGGAACAAACTAAAATGAAGAGTCGCGCGACACGTTTCCACTGGCATTGCTACGCGACATTCCTTTGATCCGGACCGACTTTCATCGGATAGAAGTCGCATGGTCGCACGACTTTTTTTCGTGTCGCGCGACACGTTTCCACTATGCGATTTTTGCCGCGCGACCCTGTCGCGCGGCAAAAGTCGCGTTGGTGGAAATCCACCTTTACGTTGTTGTTGGAAATTATCGTACTGATTATTTCGAAGAACCAAGGATCAAATATGGCCGAGTCATCATAATTATGTCCATGAGTCACTCGCGAATTATCAAAGGCTGATTAGTAATATTATAAATCAATGGTAGGTACTTCGAGTTACCTCGAAAAATCCGCAAATGACTAGCTTCTGCAAGCTACAGTATACTCTTGGGGTCAGCTATAGAAGGATGTAAAGAACAAAATCTCACTCCTGAATCTTCATTACAATTTCATATTACATCGTGCTAAATCGGATACTATCAATTTTAATACTTTTTCAGGAAGGCTTATTATTACTTCTGGGTACTGACTTCACCAAAGTATCCACCGGTATCTAATATTCAAATCGTGTATCGCTACTCACTGCTACAGGAAGATAGTGTATGAAAAACTGCATCTTATGATTATAATTAAATGCTACAGTTTCATTTTTACAGCAGACCTGATTGAAGCTAAACTTCACAGACTTGATCGAGATTAACTAGAGTTCTAAGAACTTGTTGGAAAGTTGAGTCATACAGCGGTAGGTACCTCTTATCAGTCCATGTCTAGTAGACGTGACTGTACTAGTATATTAGTAGCTAGGAAGCCACAGGCCTAGGTTCATCACAAGTCATTTGTAGTAATTGTAGTAGGTTCTTAAGGCTCTGATTTAATATTTAAATAGGACTACGGGGGTTCTTCCTGATAAGTAGACATAAGTATGTAATCTTAACAGTCCCTATGGAAACATAGTAATTTTCAAAATTCTTCAAGATGTCTTCCGAAATAGGTACATTGACCAAACAAAGACATGTATGTCCGTAAATCTATGTACGAGTATGTGTCTTCAGAGGAAATGTCTACTATGTTCCTCCACTTTCGAATTTCTTTAGGTAAATAATTTTCTCTATGGACGTCAACCATACGCACTGATCTCAAACCCGTCAGTAAGTCAAATTAATAATATTAAAATAACCACAAACAACTAATTCAGTCTGAACAAGAGAAAGTTATATCAAGTTTTCATTGTTATTTCGTTTGGTTTCCGGTTTTCTTCCTGGTGTCAGAATCGGGTGATCATAAAACTGAGCTGTTACTTTTATTGCTCTAGTTTATAATAAGTAAGAAATATTTATAGCTATAAGTACATACAGTCATATTAGTGCTTAAGATATTATTATCTACGTTTGATTTCATTTTGAAGTACCTATACGCTAACGCTTTAGAATACGTAAGTAAAAAAATTGATTTGACTTCCCTGGATCAACTTCTTTTGTAAGAACCTCTAAGTTGCAGAAGATAATTTCTACTTATGCATACCTACATCTTATACTCATAATTGAATTTCATTAGTGCAATATTATGTAGTAATTTTAAAATACTTCATCTCTTGCTTTCATCTAAATCTATTTCTATTTCTTTTTAATCATGAATCACTGCAATACAACTGGACAACCGCACCGCAGTCTAATTATCTGGTCAAAAAATATCAAATAGGTCATTAGCGTCATCATTTTCAAAGAAGAAGAGAAGTTAATGCATGCAAGAATAGACCTCGGTCCAATTTCAGTTCATCCGCTTTTCCAGGATATCTAGAAAATGCTAATCTGCGAGCAATAAATAAGTATTAGACCGTTTGCTGTCTAGGCCCAGATTATATCTACCATTGTGTTAGGAGATCACAGGTCAGGTGCCTATAACACTTGGGAAAGTATCTAATGGGATGACTAGCGTTATCTGACAGTAGGAGCCTAGCGAAGTAAAGGTAGGTACTACAATCTAAATAACGTTAGTTGAGGCTCTGACACTTGGTTCCTTGCTTGTCGGTAATATTCTGTTTGCAAAATTTTCAGATAATGCTAATTGACTAGATATTCACTTGGACACTTAGTACTCCCTCATTATAATGGTCATTACAACTTGGATAGTAAAAAAGGTGATTCAATTTTATAATAAGTAAGAAATATTTATAGCTATAAGTACATACAGTCATATTAGTGCTTAAGATATTATTATCTACGTTTGATTTCATTTGAAGTACCTATACGCTAACGCTTGAGAATACGTAAGTAAAAAAATTGATTTGACTTCCCTGGATCAACTTCTTTTGTAAGAACCTAAGAACCCCTAAGTGGCAGAAGATAACTTCTACTTATGCATACCTACATCTTATACTCATAATTGAATTTCATTAGTGCAATATTATGTAGTAATTTTAAAATATTTCATCTCTTGCTTTCATCTAAATCTATTTCTATTTCTTTTTAATCATGAACCACTGCAATACAACTGGACAACCACACCGCAGTCTAATTGTCTGGTCAAAAAATATCAAATAGGTCATTAGCGTCATCATTTTCAAAGAAGAAGAAGAAGAAGAAGAAGAAGAAGAAGAAGAAGAAGAGAAGTTAATGCAGACCTCGGTCCAATTTCAGTTCATTCGCTTTTCCAGGATATCTAGAAAATGCTAATCTGCGAGTAATGAATAAGTATTAGACCGTTTGCTGTCTAGGCCCAGATTATATCTAACATTGTGTTAGGAGATCACAGGTCAGGTGCCTATAACACTTGGGAATGTATCTAATGGGATGACTAGCGTTATCTGACAGTAGGAGCCTAGCGAAGTAAAGGTAGGTACGATTGTAGTAAACGCTCTGACACTTGGTTCTTTGCTTGTAGGTAATATTCTGTTTGTAAAATTTTCAGATAATGCTAATTAACTAGACATTCACTTGGACACTTAGTACTCCCTCATTATAATGGTCATTACAACTTGGATAGTAAAAAAGGTGATTCAACATTATAATTATTTATTGTTATTGTTCGTATTCCATGATGGAAGAGTTTGGGTTCTAGACAAGCCCTGGTTTTGATTCTGGCCAAATGTGGAGCACGGAGTTCACTTCCTTGAAAGTGAACTGTGATTCAATTTCAAATATAAGAACCTATGCTAAAACGTTCGTGATAATGAAGTTATTATACCTAACAAGTTATTTCTTTGTACTGGGGACGAAGCGAGACAAGAGATAAATGTCAAATTTAAATTTCAAACTCTTGCCCTTTTTTCGTGAATGTCAAATAAAACGAAAGTATACTGAAATTTATGTATCTTTATGAAGAAAGTCAATATACAAAAAGTCTACCGAAGTACAAGTAGGTAATTAACATACTATATTGCCAGTCTGATTTTTATCATTTTATACCCTGTGTGACAATGTACAGAAGAAAGTTATGATAAGTGTTAAGAAAAAGTGCGGGTCTGTTTAGGTGTATTGTTCTGGCCCTTCTGTTCAGGTGTATCGTTTTGCCCAGGGGTCTGTTTAGGTGTATTGTTCTGGCCCTTTTGTTTAGGTGTATTGTTTTGTCCAGGGGTCTGTTTAGGTGTCTTATTTTGTCCAGGGGTCTGTTTAGGTGTATTGTTCTGGCCCTTCTGTTCAGGTGTATCGTTTTGCCCAGGGGTCTGTTTAGGTGTATTGTTCTGGCCCTTCTGTTTAGGTGTATTGTTTTGAGCAGGGGTCTGTTTAGGTGTATTGTTCTGGCCCTTCTGTTTAGGTGTATTGTTTTGTCCAGGGGTCTGTCTAGGTGTGTTATTCTGGCCCTTCTGTTTAGGTGTATTGTTTTGTCCAGGGGTCTGTTTAGGTGTATTGTTTTGTCCAGGGGTCTGTTTAGGTGTGTTGTTTTGAGCAGGGGTCTGTTTAGGAGTATTGTTTTGAGCAGGGGTCTGTTTAGATGTATTGTTTTGAGCAGAATCAATACTAGTTGATTGAGAAGGTGTAGCTGTTGAATTTACAGTTGACTTTTTAGCAGGGGTTTTTGTCACGGATGAAATGCTTTGTTTTGGTTTACGTCTGCCAAGTAATTCAATAGGGCTTTCAGAGATATCTTCAAGTTTGATTCCAGACAGCTTGCAGGATCTCCTTGTAACACGGCCAGATTCAGAGCCATCTGACATAACAGAGGAAATACTTGAGGTTCTTGTACGCCTTGTTGGTGTTTTCAGCTCAGTCAGCTCATCAGTTTGTACAATGGATTTTCTTGATCTCCCAGGTGTAGAGGTTGCTGATTCAGCCAGGGATTTTCTTGTTCTTCTTGGAGACATGTTCACTGTGTTGATCTCTTTAAACAAACCTGTAAAAAAGGATGTTACAAAAACATGAATGATAGCTACTTCAGTTTGACAAAGTCCAGCTCAATTCCTAATGAGTCTTAATGTCAGGGGAAAAAGTGCAAAGATTTCGGTTGAGTTTGATCATCGTCCAGTAAGGATAAAATGTGATATCTACCATAAAGAATTTCCTGACGCAACATAACGTCAGATTAAGGTAAAACATTTGTAAACTGAATTGAAACAATTTTAATCATACTTATTATACTAGGTACATATTAATGTTTTTGTACAACTAATTTTCAGAAACTTAGTCGCAAAAGACATAAACTACATAGTTGTAAAATTGACATTATACGAGTACAAACATATTTTTAGACATCTGTGTGGCTCTGGTCAGATATTCTAGAATCTAGATGCTGTTGAAGTGGTTCAACGTCCTATGGACTAGCAGAGGTATCTTGTATCCGCAATAATAAAGATAATGGCATGATGTGTGGTGATATGTGAGGCCAATATGTGAAGACCTTATAATAATATGTTCCTAATTTGTCAATTGTCATGTACCTATGTATATTATATGAAATAAAGAGATGTATATGTTAAAAAAAAAAAAAAAAAGGTATATGATGTCAAGTAACTCGACACTACCATCAGTATAGAGCTGTAGACAGTAGTCAAGTTTCTAGGTACATTGTCAGTCATAATGTAAGTCTTGTCATAACGTATCATCTTTATTTCTTTTGCTGAATGTGCTAAGCTTCATTTCAAGAGTCTTAGTGTATAGGTGACTAGACTAGACTAGATTATACATATGTATAGTGTATAGGTGACTAGACTAGATTATATCTACATACAGGATGTTCAACCTCAAAGTGCCCCATAGGAATTTAACCCGTAAAATCAGTTTTTTCCCCATAAAAGTCCCCAATACACTTCTTGGGATCAAGAGTCTCTCTGACTTACGAGGGTTCAAGTTTATACCCTTTGATCTCTTGAATATGATGTATGAAGTACGGTCCATTTAATTAACAGTAAATATGTTTTTGGCACACAGCCAATCGAGCCATCCAGTTGAGCGTCAATATCATATGTCTGAGGCTAAACCAACTGCTGTTTTGAAGTTGGTTTTGATTACACAGAATGATACATACATCAGTGATGAGGATAAGTACATGCAGTTCTTATTTTTTAAAAGAAACTGAAATTACTGGAGAACAAACACGAATCGTCATGTCCAGGGTAGTCCTTAGCCTCTTTCCCTTCTGCTAATTGTGTTAAGAAGTAGAAATCGTGACTCGATAACCAGGCAGAGGAAATGACAAAACTTTAAATGGTTCAATGCTCATTCTCTTCACTCCTTTTAATGTTCTGATAACAAGACAGATATTAGTTTTAGAGGTTTATTAATTTCAGGAATTTGGACTATACGACTATACCTGATCTCAAAGAACAGTGCCACTGTCACAATAGGTTTACTTTAGCTCTAGAATGTTAGCACAAGAGTACCTATAAACAAAGTATACGGCCGATAATACGAGTTATTAACCCTAACCATCAGAGTATTAAAACTTCCGGAAACAACGGAAGTAGAATCAAAATAGGGGAGAGATATTAAAGGTTCCTTCATACCAGATGTACTTATTGTACTTTAGAAGTTCGGGCAAAGTGCCGGATCATGTACGTTTCATTTGAGTATGAAGGGTTACACCAGAATATCCACAGTACTGCAAAAATGAACAACTTAAACTCGTACATTTTAATCGAATAATTCAAGGATTCGAGTTGTGAAGAGGCTGAGAGGACCACGACATCAGAAGTACAGAATCAGTGGACCATTGAACCTGACATTGTGTGTTTGAGTCTTCTTTCTGTGTAAGGCAAATACCAGCTGAGATCAGAGTATCAGGGCAGACTCATAGCCAGGTTCTTTTCTCAAAATCTCCAATGATATTCAACTCTTTTGGCCAATTTGTCAGAAATTTTTTTTATTGTTTTGTTTCCGCACTACTTTCCTCTAGATAGTTGATTTTTTATTTATTTTATTTTATTTTTTTTTTTTTGAGAAACGTCCGAACGAAATTCTGAAACACATGAAAATTTCTGCCATTCTCTTAAACATTGAGAAACTTTTGAAATATTCACTGGATTACGAAATCATCATTTTCTTTTGACTCAATGACTAAGTCCTCTTGTCTCCCTAAGAAATCCCGGCCCTGTGACCTACTGGTCGCTGGAATATCACAAGTACCACAGAGAACTCTGAATGTTCTTGCTAAGAAATATAACGGATTTGCAGTTAACACTCAATACTGCAGTCCAACATTCACAACTCTCTCGTCACTTCAAATGACCAATCCAATCTGCGAATGTGAAGATTGTACAATGTTGCCGACGTATCACATCGATGCAACGTAGCCTGTAAATGGTCTACGTTCTACCGACCCAAGAGTGTCTGGGTGTCAAAATATGGATCAGAAGTCAAGCAATCTCTCGGTTTTTAACAAACTACCTGAGGAAATTACCTCATGACGATCCATTTCAACAAGATTTATAATGTATCAATAAATTATGTATACAATTACCTACTACCAAAGTTTTCTACGTAACGTTAGCGTGTCAGTTAACTCGCCGTAAGTTTCAAATACAGACATTACAAATAGTGTTTCTGTATCGATTCATTTGCTAATCTAATTAAACCTTTCTCTCATGTTTCAAAACCTCGTTTTTACATAGTTATCGTTACTTCTTGTACTACTTACATAGTAAAATCATGCGACAGTGGGAGTAGGTAAGTATAATAGGGAAAGAACAGTAGTGTCGACCCTTTAATACAGCAGCATATGCATATTTTATATTCTCTCAAGGTAGCAAAAGCTCTGCATTATTTGAGAAAGGTAACTTTTCAGAAAACCAGGGGAAACTTTTTTTCTGGCAGGGAAGAAAAGTAAAAATTTGGAAAACCTTGAACAATAATAGCTAAAGATGAGCTAAGTATAATAGGGAAAGAACAGTAGTGTCGACCCTTTAATACAGCAGCATATGCATATTTTATATTCTCTCAAGGTAGCAAAAGCTCTACATTATTTGAGAAAGGTAACTTTTCAGAAAACCAGGGGAAACTTTTTTCTGGCAGGGAAGAAAAGTAAAAATTTGGAAAACCTTGAACATTAATAGCTAAAGATGAGCTTTTTATTTTTAGACATCTAAAATGATCCTGATCAAGACGGCAAAACCCATTATAGTCTTCATCTACGTACTACTTCACTACGTTTTACTTCACTAATTATGAGTTTAAAAAATTCTCACTACTTAATTAATTACTCTAGCTCCAGATATTCGTATGAATTCTGATAGACAATAATAACAACATATCAAAGCGGATCTCATCGTTTCCATCCCGGGCAAAATTCACACGGGCGGGTCCTGATTTCATTGCAATTTACTGCATGCTATCCATCACAGGGAAGGACGAGAACATTTTTCAGAGGTTCTGTCCTTGTGTTTGGAAGGAAATGTGGGGAAAGTATCATTGCTGAAGTTTCAATATTATAGCAAAATTGTTCCCCTCTTTTTTGCCAAAAGCGATGCCACAAAATGAATGGTAGAAATTTCAACATGTCACTAATTATGAGTTTAAAAAATTCTCACTACTTAATTAATTACTCTAGCTCCAGATATTCGTATGAATTCTGATAGACAATAATAAAAACATATCAAAGCGGATCTCATCGTTTCCTTCCCATTCACACGGGCGGGTCCTGATTTCATTGCAATACTGCATGCTATCCATCACAGGGAAGGACGAGAACATTTTTCAGAGGTTCTGTCCTTGTGTTTGGAAAGAAATGTGGGGAAAGTATCATTGCTGAAGTTTCAATATTATAGCAAAATTGTTCCCCTCTTTTTTTGCCAAAAGCGATGCCACAAAATGAATGGTAGGAATTTCAACATCTTAAAATAAACTTCTGGATGAGTCGACCACCCCTGATATCTACGAGTATCTGCGTATAGCAGTACTCGGTCCATTGTTTTGGAGTTCTGGTTTTGTTTACAATGAAATAATTATAATTATTTATTGTTATTGTTCGTATTCCATGATGGAAGAGTTTGGGTTCTAGACAAGCCCTGGTTTTGATTCTGGCCAAATGTGGAGCACGGAGTTCACTTCCTTGAAAGTGAACTAACTGCAGACAATCGTCACGAGGTATCTCTCTTGCTTATTAGAAATACCTTGGTTGGAAACAAAAAGTATCTTTCAATCAGGCAGCCTTTGTAGTTTTGTTTCGCTCATTTGGAGTTTTATACCATCCACCCATCCAGGCTGTATAATGCAGTCTGTATTATTCTAAAGTCGCGTTAGGTAGGTATTTTGAATGTTCAAAGGCATTCCAGATCGTATTTGCGACAATTCAAAGCTGATTTAGGTGGTCTCGGACGTCTCCCTAATGAAACTTCATGGATTCCGCTTAAAAATAAGAAATCTGTCATGATAATAATATGAAAATGAATATTGCCCATCTGCTACAGCTACACCAACGAGATATTACTCAAAATTGTGTACTACTTCAAACACTCACACTCACACAAAGTACAATAATAAGGTAAAGTCAAAGTCACAGTTTCCTCTCTCCTCATTAATTTTTGAAAAGGTGTTTATACATTTTCGTTACACTTTTTTTTTTTTATTTATTAAAGTGTTCTTTGATGCATTTCAAAGTGCACCTCTGCAGGGTTAGGGGTTTGCTTAACTTGGGAAAGCACCAATACTTCGTCCTATTCAAATTCTCTTGATTCAGACCAGAAACTTTTCCGAAAGATAAGTAATAGACAATGATTAAGATGCCGTCCAAAATAGCATCTAATCTACAGGGTGGTTCGTGATTTGCGAACCACGCTTATATCTCAGAAACGGCTGGGAATTAAGGAATGAAATAAACGGCATCATGTAGATGAAATTTTGATGATTAAAATGGCTTTTTTTAAATTTGCAATTTTTTTTGCAAAACGGCCCATTTTTTGCCAAATATAGGTCACTCTTATGGGAACCCCCATTTTTTATTTAATTTTTGGAATCAGCATAAAATTTTAATTGAAAAAATGTATTCACTCGAAAAAATTTGCTCTACAAAAATTTGCACAAATCGCGATTTTGTGTGCGTCAGTGACCCCAGACATGATAAACAACGCAGTTGGTCCTGAGTTAGAGCGAAGAATGCGTTACTGTTTACAAACAAATGGATCTCATTCTGAACAGCTTTTATAAATTTGTTTGTTGTTGTTGATTGTTGTTGAAATAGTTAAGTGAATAATACAAAAACTAAAGAAATAATTAAGAAATTGCTTTTCTTTCTCACAGTGTACAGAATTTTTGTAGAGCAAATTTTTTCGAGTGAATACATTTTTTCAATTAAAATTTTAAGCTGATTCCAAAAATTAAATAAAAAATTTCTTAAAGCACCACAGAATATGTATGTTCAGTGTTCACATCTCGGTGTTATAAAGATCCACTATCCACTAGCATTACACTGACGATCTGCCACTACAAGGCGATATTATTTAACTCCTACAGGTTTTCTCTAAAAGGAAACTCTCTGCCAAGATGATTCTAGCATCTTCTCAGTTCTTGATTGCGTAGTACGCTTCATGTAGGTATGAATATTCATGGAATCACAAGATAAGAAATCCACGTAAATTTTCCTCAGATTCATAATCAGCTGATCAACAGACGTTAAAAGGGAGCCAAAGAAGGTGACATTTGACCCACTGTTAGGTAATGCAGATGATATCATATCATAGTGAGCTGAGCACGAAGAAGCTGTGATTGAAGAGCCAGAATGTGGGGATTTTGAAAGATGAAAGTCGTACAACAAGACCAAGAGTGATCTTCGACGCATAATATATTCACTTGAGGGAAATCTACAAGGACAAGTTCCCTGACAGAGCAGCTTGTGTTGTTGGATACCCAATGTACAAGTATCTACTGGGTATTGCATGAAATGCATTCGTCTAGAGCTCATATTTCTAAGTAAATTGGCGTTCTATTAATGGTATATAAATATTGTTCCCAGTGCTCATAGTAATTATACACACTAGAATAGAAGGTGCTAATTTCCTTCCACCATAGCAAAAAAACCATGAAGGCTTTCCGATTTCTAGTTTGGGCAGATCGAATCGAGTAAAATAAACACAGGTTTGCTTTGCTTCCATGTTTCAACATGGTGTTCTAGTTGTGGGCGAAAATATCAGCGTGAATCCCTAAGTATGGAATAGTACCTTGGTAATGACGACATGAACCAGTAGGTGAAACAAGTCCCCAAGTCAGTCCTTGGACATTTGAATTCAAGTGAAAACATTAACGTTTCAAACAGCAAAAGTCGGAAATATATTTGGTTAGCTAGCGAAACAGATGCCAGAACTTACAAAAAATATAAAGCAGTTATACCAGTGTCTCTTTTAGTAACAGTGGAACTAGATCCCTCCCTCACAAACAACTTCCTTCCATATTTTTTGTGTTTTTCGGTGAAAATACGTTCAAGAAATTGATTACTCATGTAGACTGACTCTCATAAAATAAAATGAAAATCAGATATATTGATATGTAGAGCACTAGAGAACATTCATCCTCATCATTATCATTGCATTACTTCCTTTCCGTACGTGAAACAATGATGTTGAATAACACAGTAGTAACAACACAACAATACAAACACAAACAGCATTCAAACAATACTAGAGATCCGCATAGGGAACTGTGGACATGCAAATCAAGAACCGGAAACTAGGATGTGTGATGTGTTCAATATGGTAACCCTGGTACAGGAAGCGAGGCTGATAGACCGCAGTACCATGACATCAAATACATATGTGTGCTGATGAGATATTAATGGCCCAATGTAACACTGGTGTGCTGGCTGATGGCAATGGTTTACATACAAACCGGCAACAAAAAAATGTTAAAAAAAACAGTCAGAATTTCAAAGGGATAAGTAAAAGTTAAGTGAATGTGTTAAACATAATGAAGGCATGTAAGTTACTGATAAGTACGAGTAATTCTAGTAAGATAAATACATAGAACATACATTGTGAGTAATTGAGTGTAGGTACTCGTAACTTCTTTATAAGATGCTATTTAATCTGTACCTGTACCGGTATCCTAGAAGTTCTCAAATGTTCTTCCTAAGCATGTAAGGTCGTGGCTTGAGTTTAAATAAGTTGTAACAGCGATACTTAAATGTCACTTCTAGATTTTTTAATGGTTATCAGTACCTATGAACTTTCGAATTGGTTTCGAGAACTTATGGATAGGTCAGTTCAAGTGATATTGTAAGAGAAGAAACTTCAGACTTTTTTGTAAATATGTCCATGTTTTAATCCACATAGTTTTCACATTTTTTTTCCAGCTTAAAAAGCAAATGAGTCTAAAATAATGTCACTGTGAAAACTGACAATCTATTGTCAGAATAACAATCACAATTGAAGTTTTTCCGAATGATCTTTACGTTTTTATCAAAAACAAAACTGATTTAATTGTTTCTCATCAGACTGAAATGACAATGTATGGGCGTCAGTGATTCATAAATTCGAGGACTGAGGACACATAAATCAAATAATTGGGCATTTCCTGTGATGCCTTGGAATAATTTATTGGAGAAGTACCTACCAAGGACGTGTCACAGGTACATCTCTGGAGACTGAGATACAAGGGCACATTTATAGTGTGTAAAATGGTCCATACGAAGTAGACGCGCAAGAAGTTTTAACATGTTTGATGTGAAATTGGTAGATGAATTACCATGGAGAGTGATAGGTTTTCTGAATCAGCTGATCTATGTTCTCACCAGACAAGTTAACCGCGTTAGCAAAAAAACTAAGGTAGAGTTAAAGAAGAGGTAACCTGAAACTATAAGCAAAACTGTTGACATATCCAGAATAGGAAAGAGCTAACATATCTACTCATCTATTGGTAATTGGTATTAAATTTCACTTTAATCATGATTGATGTCATGTAAGCATACACATTACCAATCCCATCAAATCCACTATTAAATCCTTACATAACTCTGAAAATTACGGATAACAGGCCTCGATAGGTATTCATTTCAGTATCAGGTTTAGCCCGATAGGTTGCCTTTACTATACAAACAACATCCTCACCAAATATGATAGAGTTGCATCCTGGGAGACACTAAACTACAGCCAACACAACTTGGATCGTTGCCTAGGTACAAAACATCAGTCATTACCATAACAACTAACGTTACACGGGTAGACATAATTCATGAAATATTACACAGACAATTAACTGCCTTGTGTTCTGGTGTACACGGTGGATAGAGGCAACATTACAATGGGCGACCTTGAAGCTATAAGCAACTCTAATGATAGATGAGTCACTCTAAGTTTAGGTTTGAGTATCTCCACAAAATCCTTATTGTAGGTTAGTGTGCCGGCATATAGTGATTACTAATTAGGTACATATGGGTTATGGGGTAAGTTCTATTTTTCGGGAGGGGTTATACCATTTAGTTGTATGTAATAAGGGTGAGTTGTATGTAATAAGGGTGAGGCTACAGCTATACCATGAATGGATACTTCAAAAGACAAACAACGGACATGGAAAACTTACCGAGGATTCCAGGCACCTAAGTTCGAGATTCAATGACGGTTTTATTGCCCCAAAAGGTATCTCACAGAACACCTAGAAAAAGAAAATGCCACATTGGATAAACAACGTCAAAGTGAAACATGACTTGGGAAACTGAGAAAATAAGTTCTTTGCAGTCAGAAGATCACTTGATAAGTTGATAAGAAATGAATAACGGTACTAGTCACTCTCGACGCATTGAACTTGTTTCTATTATTTTTAGATCACAAGACTATTGGAAAGGAAAACTTTGAGATATTACAGCCTCCAAGTTAAGAAGACATAGAAAAAATATCACGAACGAAAACCACAAACTTTTACAGAGCAAAAGTAACGTTAATTCGACCGAGACTGCGATTAGTTTTCACGACTTACATTCTAATACAAAGAAATCATCCCGCCCAGGTACCAAAAATTTTGATGAAAAATACCTAATTTAGAAAAAATGCTTCTTTCGTCACACAAACAAAATTAAAATAATTTATTTGACTAAATAAATAGACTCCAGTTGAATCACCGCGAACACCGGAGTGACCAGTCTTCCACAAAGATCGGAAACTCACTACCACTACACTAACCAACTGTGGCAACGTTACCATACGTCACAGACACCAAGTAGATACCACTCGTACAGAAACTATCAGAGTACCAGAGATACAACATCTAATACCGTACGTTCTTTGCTACAAGCGAAGAAAAATATCGCACTAAATCCTCCTGAACTGATGATGCCTTAATCCCAAGAGTAAACTTGTAAGACTTCTTTACAAATCCTTTTTGTTTTACTAAGAGAACAGCTGACAGAATATCAACGGTTTTTTCGTTCTGTTTCTCTCTTCAGCAAAAACTGTACGAAATGTTTGAAGCAATCATACCGGAAATTAGAATTCCTATGAGCGCCTGGAAATGTAGGGAACATATGCAATAAGCAATAGATTTATCGGAGGTTTCTTCAAACTTTTTTGTTTTGCCAAAAAGTTTAGAGGAACCTGAAAACATGAGTTACAATAACATATCCGAGAAAATAATATGACATAGAAAGGTCTATTTTCCCAAATTCAAATCGTCAGTGTCAGTAGCTTTCTAAGTATTCCAAGTACGTTTCTTTTAATCGATCTAAATGACCTATATCCGGAGTTAGTGACTTAGAACAAGCTTATCACACGGAGGGTCATGGGAATAATGAAACATAGAGTGCGTTTATACTTTATACGTACGGACCTACAGATAAAATGTTGTTACACTGTAGAGCGTACACACTACATACACATGAGCACTAAAAATTAAAATAAATAGCACCCAGGTAAGAGTGAACTCAGTGTTGATTACTAGAAAAAGTACTACTACCAAGTACCTACTAGTAATCGATAGGAAGAAATGAGGGACAGACCAAGTAAACATTGTTGTGGGTTATTTTGTTAGCGTTCAAAACAAATAGATAGGTACTATACGTACTCGTATACATAAATACGAAAATTGGTAAAATAAAATCAATAATTACGTTGATACGTTGGTGTATGAGTATGATACCTGTTTGTAACCTCTGTCCGTCTAAAATTTACAGTGTACTATGATCTGTGCATAGTATAGGTTTCTGAGTACTACTATAGTCTTAGTTTGGTCTCTGAGTAGGTGTAGGTATGCTGTAGGCTGTGCTAAAACCTGCCTCTGAACCCTACGCGTAAAACATGATTCAACATAATTCAGTGAACAGGTACAAAACAGTCATTATCGGGATGCTATCAAAGCAGTTCAGAGCTCATCATTATATTATCTGCTAAGACACTGCATTCACTCAAGTAAATATGAATTAGTGATGTTAACACGTACCGTATGTAGGTACGTCGAAGGTGTTTTTCATCAGCGGCGGTGCGCGATAGGATGTTTTTAGGGTAGTATAAAAGTAGAAATTCAAGTGGAGATTTCGAATATTGGAGCATACCTTTACAAATCTACAGTCACTGTTGCAGGAAACCACAGTGATAGAAGACCCAGATGGAAAAGCAGGGAACCATACAATAGAGACAGATGGAACAAGGAACGACCACCGTTAAGCATTTTCAGACAATATTAATTTCGGCTTTACAAGATATTACATACACTATTTTCCTCATTTTAATATAAGGAAAGTAAAAAGCTAGGCCACTGCAACAACCCAAAAAGACA
>NW_007377877.1:74167-121380 GCF_000475195.1 Diaphorina citri
CATACCTTTAACTAAACGTGAAATGTGAAGACTATGAATAAATCCATCCACATCGTTTTAAGTTTAGGATGTTGGTGTCAAATGAACTGAAATCACAGTTCACAATTCCATGCTTCATATTTAATAAGTTTTATACAAGGAGTGAAAAGCACAGATCTTGTGTCTCTAGTCTTAAATTCGGACCCCGTACACAATTTGAGGAATGGAGGAGTTGCAATTGGGAAAATTATTAATAGAAGGTCGATTCCTACGTAAAAAGTTGTGAAAAATCCAAATCTGAGGTCAAAACTCGGAAAAAGTAACTTTAAAAGGTCGAAAATTCAATTTTCAATTGCCGTCCTAATGAAAAAGTTCGAAGAGTTGTGACGTCAGATTTCACGTTAAAATGCGCAGAAACGCTTGCGCACAAACAAACGAAGCGGGAGTCATGAATTATGACGTCATGGCCTACGGGAGCGTATGCCGTGACGTCAAACTTCACGATTTACCGGTATTTTTTAAATCGATTTATCTCGGTATCTAGAAGTCGTAGAAGAAAAAGAAAAATTCCGTTGGTGCTCATTTTTCCTGCTCTATGACTTTGAAACATCACCCAAGTAAGCGCAACTGATCTATTCTTTCAGAATGAATCTGTTCGGAGTAAAGTTTGCCCCCCTAAAAGTACCCATGGAGAGAAGACTTCAGACATTCGCGGCAGGAATGTGGTTCATTATTTTAGCGTTTGGTGGTGCTCTGGGCGCCTGGTTTTCCGTGTATCTATTGCTTTACACCCGATGGTATCCTCTGATCTTACTCTACTATATTTGGATCTTTGTGGACCGGAACACTTGTGAGACAGGAGGTCGAAGGTACGTGGTTTCAGCCTATTGTCTTTATTAAATTTGTTCCGTCAGGTATTTTGAAATATATTTCATTCGGAGATTATTATTTTAATATTACTCTACTGATGGGAAGGCCTTTCATTTAACTTGGGTGCAGGAAAGGGATTTGGGTAAATAATTCAGCTCCTGGTAAACAGTGAAGAAAAACAAGTGACTAGCCATTGCTTTAGGATAATCTTCCGGATAAACCAATTTTAACTCAATTCTTCCCAGTGGTCTAATAAGTTTGAATTTCATTTCTCCTCAGATCAGAATGGATGCGAGACTGGGCCTGGTGGCGATACTACCGTGATTATTTCCCTGTTCGTCTAGTAAAAACGACAGACCTGCCTTCTACCAAGAACTATCTGTTCTGTGTGTATCCTCACGGTATATTAAGTTCCGGGGCGTTCTGCAATTTCGCCTCTAATGCGACGAATTTTCGGGGCGTGTTTCCTGGCCTTGTATCAGATGTGCTTACGCTGAAATCTCACTTCTGGATGCCCTTTTCACGAGAACTAATGCATGGTCTGGGTAAGTCATCTATGATCTTACAACATTCATTTCAAATAAATGGGTTAAACTTGTGTGAATGCATTATCCGTAATAATGAAAAGTGGAATAAGAGTAGAATAATGAAATTGTCATATGATGAAAAATTATTGGATATAAATTTCAAGATAACTTGTAATTTTCTGTACTAGAAAGAATAAAATCTATTGCGATTTTAAATCAGTAGGAACAATTTAGATTCCTGCTGGGGATTCTGAGTCCAGAAGTATGATATGATAGTGGGTATTGGGATTCTGAGTTACGTTCATTACACAAGCACTACGCCCCTTACTTACTTTACGTTCTGTGCCTGGATACTTAACGTAAGTACTACACCACTGAAGTTGGTATATTGTACATAATCGATTAAAATATAACATGTAAATTTTGTAAGTACATATTTTCGAATTATTATTCTTTTTTAATTTGTCAAGGGCGGAATGTCCCATTCCACCTATTCAGCTTTTCAGGTATAAATCTGTCGTCCGGTTCGTTATTTTGGAATAATAATATAATAAAAAATCCCCCAATATAACTAACAAATAAAAATTTCAACTGTCCCTGGGGGTTGAATCCGGGACCTCATGGGATGCTGAGAATTCTAAAAGTAAATAAATAATACAGTAAGTTAAATTTTTTTACAATAATAAAACACTAATTATTTATTTATTATTACAAATACATACATTTATTTAGTTAAAACTCGGTTATTCCCACATACATGGCATGGTACAAAGTTGCAAAAAAACACCGCCAGAGGGCGTTTATAACTGACTAGCAAGGTAAGAGATCCTTTCCTTTACTTTCCATAGACAGATCTGGGTTTCGATTGTCTGGTTTGTCAAACTCGAAATCACTTCAAATCAAAGACCCATTTACCTATGGTTCACTCTCCTGATCAATATAAATTTATAAAATGGTAATCAATAAATTAAAACTAAAGGCACTCGTGAAAGTACATTCACCAGACAAAAAAAAGCCCAAAGTACCTTATTGGAGAAAAAATGGTACATTAACAAACTACGGCTTTTATTTTAAAGATGGTAATAGTGGTAGCTTAGGTCCAGGTTATGTTGAATGGTTTGGTAAGGTCGAGATTCAGCTCAGTTACATTAAGGACCTGAAACGAAAAAAAATCACCATTACTAGTAGTTTAGTTAAAGTCTGGCTAGGGGATTTTAAACAGGGAGTAGATCAGCTTCCTCCTATCCTGTCCTCTCGCTTTCGGAGCGATATAATCTCTGCTGTTACAATATACTATCAAACCTTAAAAAGATGTAATAATAATAGACTCTTGAGTGGAAGGTAACCACTAGGCGAGGTTAACGCCGGAGGCGTCCTCTAATAACTAACCCTCAGAGCTCCATTATTATGTGGTCACATCCTCAAATAAATGAGGATAAAATTCCATGGCTCGGCTGGGATCGAACCCACGCCCTAGTGTTTACCAGTCGAGGGTCTTGACAACTACACCACCGAGGCAGGTAATAAATTAAATTTAAATTAATGGCCCCTCATCTTTCTCACCTGTTTAGTTAGTTTAAACTGGGTATGTGGACTCCCATTGGACCACACTTTGGTTACTCCTGTCTCCACTCCCAGGACAGTGATATAGTCCAATTTCATTGGTTCCTTAGTGTAACCAGTCTGAGTGACATTGCTGATCAGGGATTGGTTGGTTACTCTGAATTCGACCACGGTAACCTGCTTGTTTTCCCACGTATCTGAAATTGTAATTGGAAAGGTTCATTTAAGGATGGCCCTACCCCCTGACTTGGGCCCTGTTTTAGTAAAATTGATCTCATGTGGAATATTGTTATGAGAGGGAAAAGAGTTGAGAGAACGGGGGCACGGTTGGTCCAGTGGTAACGCGCTTGCTTGCCATGCAGAAGGTCCCGGGTTCGAATCCCACCATCGACAAAAATTTTAGGTACTGAGACTACTGAGTATACCAATGACCTGAGGAGGTTAACATGGGCTTACCTACATTTTGTTCTATAGAAAGTGACCTGTTACCTCCACGACGCTAGAAGCACCGTTAGGACAGATTAGGGAAAACCAATTAAAATGAGTAAGAGAGGAATGGTGGAGAAATGGGGAGATTCCCTTTTCAAGTTTTTGGTGTGTTTTTGTTTGTTCTCTGGGCTGCTCTATGGGCAGGTTGGAGGGTGAATAGATATTTGTTAACGTTACTTGCGAGTAAGATGATTTATTTGAGAGACAGTAACAGAGAGTGCAAGGGGAAAGAGCTTCTAAAAACAATGCTGCCAAACAGATAAAAGAGGGCCTAAAGTATAATATTTGTTCAGAGCTTCAAAGTGTTTTGTGGCGTTACATGAACATGTACGCAAGTTTGATCAAAAACTTTTGACACAATGAAAAGCGTTGTTAGTATTCAAAATTCCGGGATAAGGGACGTAGGAATGAAATGTCAAAAGTTTCTCAAAGAGCTTGCAATGTGGAAATGCACGGAGAACATTTTCAATTTCCTAGAACAAACTTGTTATTGAACAGACAAATTCCAATTGAATAAGATTCATGTTTGTAGTTAGCTACAGTTGAATTTTGAGGTAAGATGAAAGTTGTCTAACATTCAAATTACTCCAAGATCTATTTATTACAACTCTACATCTTTAAAATTTTAAAGATGTACCCGAATCTTGTTCAGAGTTCTTTCGAACCTTCACGACTTTCTCCCTATGCCTTGTATACTAGATGTGTGATGTGTAGGATACCTACGTCCACTTAATAATTTTGTTGCATGTTGCTTTTCAATAACCTCCGAGCAAATTATTGTTTGTCTTGCTTCAGAGGCTCAAATTGCATTTCTGATATTTATGATAAGAAGATTAAAATAGAGAGTGCAGTCCCTCTTAACGCCAGACTTGTTATTATTAGGTATTACCTATTGATGGGGTATTCAAATTGAAACTGAACAAGAATCTGATAAGTATGATGCAATATGAAAGTGAGTGTTCTATGTACTGATATTTGCATACATTATACCTACTTACATTACGGTATAAAACGTACTTTTAGATACAACAATACATTGAAGTTAAATACATATCACCAGTGGAGTATCCTTCATGCAAGCTAGGGGAATCACCGCTTCTCTTCCTCTCTATCCCCTCCCTCCTACTTACCACTTATCGAAAATTATACATGATGGCGTAGAGTCAGCTCCCATGGCGTAGTGGTCACTGCACTCGCCTTGCACGCGGGAGACCCGGGTTCGATTCCCGGCGGGGTCAAGAAATTTCTATCTTTTTGAGCCTTAACTGCTTACTTCCCTCTAAAAATAACTAAGTTAATAGGAATTTATTAGATATCCGGTAGACTCTGTAGTCTCTCTACATATTCTGTTAACTCCTTAGGTAGGTAATATTTTATTATTATTATTTTTTAACGAGGGAAAAAAGAAAATATTCATGGAAGAATTGTGCGGTGCCTACGCTGCTGAAAAACAAACGAACTTTGCCGGCCTCCTTCCAATCGATTCCTTTGATCACCTAGCGAGGAAGCAAATAAAATTCTCTCGTTTGTTTATACAAAGTAAGTAATGAAAAATTTAATTTTCAATAAAGTAACAACTTTAAGAGAAAAGCTGTTCCCATCAGGTTGTTAACCCGTCTTAATCTGTTGGTGAGTCCTTTGTAATTTGCTCGCACAAAGGGCACATCACAATTTCAGCTAAATAAATAATTTAATAATACATAATAGTAATATAACAATTCATTAAACAACTTAGTAACAAAGAAAGAAGGAATACAAATTGATATGCTTTAATTTGACAGTATGTACTTTATCACTAATGCTGTGCACATTGTATACTCAGAATAATACTAGGCGATCATACAAATTTCCAAGACAGTAGTACGTAACTACCTCTAGTTTTAATAGGAGTTGGATTTTTTTTTTTTTTTTTTTTTTTTAATTTTAAAATCCGAGTGTTCCATTCCATTATTCATCAAGATGCAAGAATTTTCCTAAAATCCTTCCAACAATTCTATCACAAGTTCTTTCTCCAATTTTGATTTATGTCCATGTGACGCGAAAGGAAAGTTTTTTTTTTTAAAAAAAACTTTTTTCCTATGAAGGTATGAGGAACTTACTTAGAGATTCACCATCGTCCCAATACAGAATGCCCGTGGCTTTCCCGGCCTCATCCAGAGCAACCCATAGGTACATCGGATTCTTACGACTGAAACACATGAAATGAACCATTAACTAAAATTGATTATTTCATTATCTAAAATTGATTATTTTTATGTTTCTTCCCACACATGGCCGTGATGCTTAGCGTGTAATCAAATAAATAAATAAAATGTTTTTTCCTACGATAGAATTTGTTTTCTCTCTCCTAAAAAAAAAGGATTTGATAGAGGGAAAACACAAACATGAAATGAGCCATTAACTAAAATTGATTATTTCATTATCTAAAATTGATTATTTTTATGTTTTCTTTTTCCTACCATAGATTTTGTTTTCTCTCTCCTAAAAAAAAGGATTTGATAGGGGGAAAACAAAAACACATGAAATGATCTAAAATTGCTTGCTTTAATAATGATTTTATTTTTTCATAACGTAGATTTAAACTAAATAAATTAAAGGGAGAAAAAAAAGGTTTGACAGAGGGAACTGTAACTGCTAAGGTCGTATCTTTCCGAAATCGAAGAAAGAAGGAAGACAGGATAGGAGAAAGCCAGCCGTTCCGAGAACGAACCTTATCTGCTTCGGATAAAATCCGCCCCAGGAGGGAATCGAACCCGCGACATAGCGCTTACAATGTAATGTAAATGCAATTTCTTTGTGTTATTATGTCACAACTTTGGTGCTCACTGCAGCATTGTAGGATTTTTCCCAATACATATCATCCTACAATGCTGCAGTGAGCACCAAAGTTGTGACATAATAACACAAAGAAATTGCATTTACATTTACATTTTTATACATGATTTTAACGTGGATTCTTACACCACAAGTTTAGCAGTTCGGTACACTGTACGAGTTCCTATAGGTTCATAGCTCCCCCTTTAGAAATTCTCACCCCACGTCACTGCTTATTACTACAGTACTATGAGTACCTGCATTATGTAAACATAACGCATGTAAAGCATTTGTAATTTTCAATATCCCACATTACCTATTAGAGCTTAGTATCGGAGTTGAAAGGTATTAAATAATTATAATATTCACGCTCCAGTATAAAAGCTTTGGCAACATTTTGTGTATATGGGATTGAATTCACTTTTCAAATTACATACCATCTTTTGCATTCTTTTACAAATGTGCTATGTTTGTGAGGATTTGTCACGATAAAAATATCTTACGGAAATCTTTCAGTTTTTCTGTTCAGGAAATTAATTTTAGATAAATTATACCTGCATGTTTAGTGTATGTTTAGATTAATTTCCAAAAGAGGGAGCTTGTTCCATAGGTGATCTTTGTACTTGATCTTTTTTAATAGATTTATGTTTCCTTTAGTTAATTACACTGTTACAAAAATTACGTACTTCAAATACCTTGACATTTATAAGTAAATTGAAATTTACCCCAAGTGCTGATGTCAGAAGGTTCAAAGAAATAGAATAGATATCTCCCTACTCGTACATCTTTGTGTTATTATGATGTTACCTAGATTTTTTTATTCATCATTATTATTCTTTGAGTTCGTTGAATGCTTTGTTAAAGGATGGTCCTAGCAGGTATTTGAAGCAGAAAGAGAATATTGAAAGAAGTACAACGAGGAAAAAGGGGCTAGGGATTGACATAATCTTTAAAGAAGCTTATGTGAAAACCAGGGTGGTTTTTCGCTTCTCTTAGAGTTTGAATGACTGGTATTCTCTTTTTTTCGTTACATTTCACCTTTGATGATGTGAGATGGAAAAGAAAAATTTTAGGAGAGGAAGAGAATTTCCTCTCTTTCCCTCGAAGATTTTTCATTTTAATATCCCTGAGAAAAAAATTCCATCTCTTCTCTCATTCCTGTTCTTTGGGCCAGAATTAATATTTTCAACGGAAAACGAAAAAGGAGAGAAAAAAAAACTAAAATAATAATAATTTGTTTTTATTCTGATGTCATATTTCGAGATTTTTTCCTTTTTCAAATTATCTTTTTAAGACAACCTTTCTTCCAGCTTTCAAGCGTCAGTATATTTTAGGACATTCTGAAGAACTTATTTATTTTATGAGTTTCTTTTTAAATTCTGTAGAGACACATTCTTTTTGCGTCTGATCGTCTGGCTTAATTTTCCAAGTACTTATTCCATTACGTTAGGTAGGTACTCGTACCTTGTATCTACCTACTTATTAGTACTCAATGTCTCAAGGGCGGCGTCAGGGATTACAAATGAAAATGTTTTTTATTGCTGCTTAGTTAACTTCAACAATTCTTGGTAATAATTTATATCAGAGGATTAGGTATCTACAAAGCCTCATGTTTAGAAAAGTAGGTCGAGAAATCAGAGAGATAATACCAGTTCTAAATATCATTATACATTTGCTTTGAACAATTTCTTGTCTTTTACACTGGAAATATATCCTTTTCCAGGTCTGTTGATTGATGGTTTCCGAATTCTCTAATAGAAAACTAAAAACACTAGGTAGTGCTTGCTGGAACTTGGCCTAGCGCACTACCGTGCGCTCAGATAGTTTCCATGTATACCTATCAAGTTATGAAAGATGTGAGAGAATTTGTCCATGAATATGAATGAGAGAGGAAGAGAGAGAGAATATAAATGAAATAATGAAGGAGGAGAGAAAGGGAGAATGAAAGAGAGCGTGAGAGGAGAGAAAATGAAAGGGATTATGAAAATGGATCGTTTGGGTAGAGGGCCCGAATTTGTGACTCAGAATAATGATATATTTACTCATTAATATTCCACACCCTTGTGCGATAAATAAATAATAATTGATAACAACTCTTCGTCCCCTTTCCTCTCTCTCTCTCTCTCTCTCTCTCTCTCTCTCTCTCTCTCTCTCTCTCTCTCTCTCTCTCACTCTCTCTCTCTCTGATCCCTTTCTTTCTCTCTACCTCGTTCTCTCTCTCTCGCTCTCTCTCTCTCTTTCTACCTCGTTCTTCTTCTTTCCTATTTTGTCCATCCTCTTGTCTCGTGTTCTCAATTTCTCTCTTCCCTTTACTTTCGCTTCTCTTTTATTCCTATTTCTTTTATACCTCTCTGGCTAATCTCATTTACTTTATACTTACTTATTTAATGTAGATAAAAAATATGGAAATTTTGAAGAGTTATGCAGGGCAAACATTATCATTATAGGTATCTATTTTTTTAGTACCTATACATAAAGTTTTATCTCAAAGTATAAATACAACAAAAGGAACTGTCTTTTTTACTTTTTTATTATCATTAAGGAAATGTTTATGTTTGGTTTTGTTTATTTTTCTAGTTTACAATTAGAACAGAAAGATAAAGGGCACAGTCGAGCACAAATGTTGTAGATACAGGTGCAAAAGAAATAAAAAGTAGTTATCTAATAATAGTAACAATAACAGTGTTTATTTATACACCACGATCTGGACTAAAGAGTGCCTTTATCGCAACAGTAGGCTAAAAAATTAATAGTTCATCCCTAAAGGGAATTTAGCTAAAAATGAATTGCTCATCCCTATAGGGAATTTAGCTAAAAATAATGGAGCGGAGAGCATATGAGCATCGAGCTTGTAGAGGGAAGCGACGGATTCAAACCAGCTGAAAGCATAAAGTTCTATTCCTTATGCTCTCTTTTTTCAGTCCAATTCGGTCAAGCACACATATTTATGCTGTTCTAAATTCACAAATTGGTCAGCTATCGTACTCCACTCTTGGTATTAAAAGGGCTTTCCGTTTCGATTGAACATCGAAGTGGCCAGGTCACTGAAAGGTTAGATTAGAGATATTCAATCCATTTTCAATTTTGTTCTCCAGTTTGTCGTTGCAGGAAGGGAGGAAATGTCCTTTATTCTATCATATGAGTTATTAATTCTGACACCTACCAGCTTTTGTTTAACTTATAATAGGTATTGACTAGTGACCAGGATACAGCAGGATGCAGGACACAGCATACAGAATAGGATACGTATGTTACTGTTCGTATTTTAAATCAGGAATAACTAAAATACAGGGTAGTAGAGAGGAAAAAAAAGGAGCCATGGGAGCCTTTGAGTTTAAGTTAGGTAAATTTTCTTTTTGAAATAAAAAGATCTGAATACTAATCTAGGTGACCAAGATGTCTCTAAAATAAAGTACATACTTTATTACCATCTACTCTAGCTGGAAAATATCTTTGAAACAAATCTCTATAACCAATGTAGACGGATGTATTACTTTCCATTTTTTTTTCTTTTCATTACTTTTGGCGGAAAGATAGTCAGTTCTAAAGAAGAAGGAGGAGGAGAAAGTAGGAGGAAAAAAAAGGAGGAAGAGGATAAGGAGGGGGAGGGGGAGGAGGAGGACGACGACAAGGGGAAGGAAGTTGAGGGAAGTTTAATTTGGGTCTTCGCTGTTTGATAGTTTTCTCTTAACTCCAATGACATCTTATAAGTGAGATGATATACATTCCCACGGGAATATTATTCCGTTCCTTGAACTTATCATACTTTCTCAATATAATATTGGACTATACTCGTATCTCTTGAAATTTCTGAAGGAAAGATAGAGGAGAAAGAAGGAATAGATAATATTAAGAAGGAGGAAAGAAGTAAAGAAGACGAAGAAAAAGAAGAGGAAGAATAGAAGGAGGAGGAGGAGGAGGATGAAAAAATCTTCTTGGGTGAGATCGATTTGTAAGAAAACTGAGACATAGCATAAAACAAGCTGGGCCCGTCCCTCCGGGAATTTTTTAGCCCGTAGTTTATTCGATCGTGGTTAAAGAAAATCAGTACTTATGTACCTACCTAATTTGTTTAATATTCAGTTTATTATTGTTATTGATTTGATTTTATTTTCATGTAATGATTTAAAACCAAGACTAGAGCCCGTTCTCCCTTTATTCCTTTAAGTCACCCATATATTTATTGGCCTCTCTCGGCGTACCTTAACATAGATGACGCTAAAACCGGTCTTAAAGTATCGACTGAAGTGTTATATAAAACTTTCTCGCTTTGAGTTTATAGGTCGTCGCGACAAATTTCGATAACAGAGCTCATTTGTGTGAGAAAATGTGAAAAAAATCCCCCAAAAACCAATTTTTTGTTTTTTGTTTTTTTTTTTTTTCTTTTTGGCTTTATGGTTTTCTGGACAAAATTTGCACCACCACTTTCGTGTTTCTGGTAAAAAGACCTTTAATTTGATATATAGGTTGACTAGGTTTGGATAAGTCCTCCTAATGGGGACAGACCGACAGACAGACGACACCGAAGCGAATACAATAGCCCGTCCCTTATACCTTTTTATTACTATTGTATTAATAAAGGAAGGACGGGCTAATGACGGTTCTCACGCAGTGATAATGTATTCGCTTTATTTTAGTAGCCAGTTTATTCGAGGAAAACTCATCTCCAACTACGAGTACATCTCGATTACCACGAATTTCATATAAAATAATAATGTGATATTCCTACAAATAATGCTGCAAATGGTGTTTATTCTACCAGTGTTTACCTAAATAGTTCTTGAAGTGGTTACGTGATGAAGTTTATTATGGATTTATTATATTAAATCAGGATGAATCCTGTTGATTTCACCAAGGAAAATAATATTTGTAACTAAATTTCTTAAGAGGTTAATTTCCAAAACAAAAATAAAATTTATCTGTCGAAAACACACCCCCCAACCAAGAGAGACATAGGGGCAAAACTTTTCTTTTTCTTTATTTCCTCCTTCCTTTTCTCGTCCTCCTCACCGATCCTCTTTCTTGTATTTTTTCTTCGTCCTCTTCCTTTTTCTTCCTCCAATCTCGCAGGATGTCAACAGGAACCGTAAACAAGGAAATTTATAGAGTCGTTCTTTCTCTACGTGTGGAAATCCTCCGAATGAAATTTCCTACTCCATTGCACTCTTTCTCTCCTCGATTTCTCCATTTCTCCGGGTGTTTACAGGAGAGAGACTAAAATGTGTTCTTCGGATGTTTATTACGTTAGAAATTGAATCTTAGGATGATTTGAAATTTTCCAGATGAGAGGTTTCTCATGTGATGAACAGATTTTATTGGATTAGAATGATTACCAAGTACGAACTAGCCTTGCGAACAGGAGACCTACTCAACTTTATATGAGGCTATTACTTTGGTATTTTCGTAGCACTTTATTTGGGTTAAAGGAACTGTTATAGTAGAAAAAAAATCTGGTGTAAACATCACACGACTTTCCTTATCCTATTAAATGATGCTTATTTGAGTGTTCTTTTACCTTACTTTTTACAATATCTCTAACCGTTTAGTCGGTATAGCTGAAAACCACCAAAAAGCGGTCAAAATACCGCCAACCGCAGCATCCATCTAGACCAAAAGTTTCGTGTCGCATCCTTGTCACATTTGACAGCTGCATGCCAAAATTTCAAGTCTCTGGCTCTTACCGTTCTCGAGATATTTTGTTTACAGACACAAACACGGACCAATGGCTGAAACTTTGTATTTAGGCTCTAGGGACTTCAAAACGTGATTTGGCACTAAAAACTGACCACCGAAAATTTGACCCGATTACATTACTTTCCTTCCTATAGGATAAGGAAAGTAAAAATGGTGTTAATATTTTCCATAACAACGGAAAAAACTCTCAAATTGAATACAATAAAAATCCTTGATCATTCAGGAAATTTGATTCAATTCGCTCACTTCCTTCAATAAATATATAACAAATATATCTACATAGATAGGTGGAGATCTATTATTTATAATATGCAAAAAGATATGGAAATCCAAAAATCCATTTCAAAGATATATTTTATTCAAGGCTAGCACTACCGTAAAACCCCTCATATCCCAAAACTGCCAGGAAACGTCAAATTCAATTTGATTTGAGGAAATTGAGACAAGCTTTCATTCGATTGAAACGTAAAGAATTTTCAGTAGCGTGAGGCTAACTGAGGGGCTGGTTGAGATTCCAGCGGCTATGGAAAGGGTTGCCTTTCAGGGTATTATAAAAACGAAGACAGCATAAACAGGCAACAGGTAGAAAAAAAATGAATATACATACCCACCTATAAGTCCAGAAAAATACATAAAAAAACCTTGGGGCCAGACTAGGATATAATTATTATTATAGTGGTCCGGTCTGAGCAACTATGGACTTACCGGTCCCCAATCACTTACCACAAACCCTTTTGAAGCATTCATCCCCAAAAATCAAGATTTAAATAAGATAGTACTAAAGGGTAAGAAAATTTTTAAAAGCACATAAAAGAAAAAGAGAAAATTTTTAAAAGATACAAAGAAAATGAGAGAAACAGGGAGTAAACGTTTCGAATAGAATAAAAGAGGCCCAGACACAATTGATAAATAGATAAATAACTAAATTAGTACAAATAAATTTCTCGTCAGTAAAAAGCTGATCTGGGACTGAAAAGGAACAAATTCAGGCATTTGTTGTTATGTTTTTTTTTTGCTTTTTTTCAAAAGCAAAGATTCTGCTTGCTGTAGCTTTAAACTTCGGGACAGTCAGATTCCGACCTTAGTCCCGTGAACATCATTGTAGACTTTTCCAAGAGGAAATGCATTAAATTATTTTTTTCTTTTTTGAACTTTTCCTTTCCACTCCTAAGAAATAGGATTGTTAATTTTAATTTTGTTTCGAACATCTCGTAAGTTTTAAAAAGAAAACTGTTTCTTTTTTTTCGTATCGTAAATATTATCCCTTGTGTGTTTGTGTGGTTTGCTCCCATCGCAGATATTTCCTTCGTAGTTTATTTTTTTTTTTGTAAATTAAATCTCCCTTTTTTCGAAAAATAAAATTACGCTAAAGTTTCAAAATACCAAAAATAGGATGTTTTTGGCAAGTGTTGGATACTAGAAGCTGTAGCAAAACGGTCAATTCACAAAGAAGTCTTCAGGAATTAATTTTGTCGAAGTAGACAACTGTAGATCTCCACACCTGAGGATTTGCAGCGTGCCACTTTCCCCTCATGACAATACTAAACGTAAAAAAATTAGGTAAATAATAATAAAAATTAGTCCTATAATTTTTGCTTATTTCTCTCTCTCTCTCTCTTATTTTTGTTTTCAATTTTCGTCTCTCTCTCTCTCTTATTTTCGTCAATTTCGTTTTTTTATTTTATTTTTTAAGAAAGTGGTTTGACATTGAAACTTCTGCTCTCAATTCTGTCTCCAATGTATTTACCTATGTATTCGTAGCAGTTTTACTACTTTCTAAACTTCTTTCCAAAGACTTTGCATACAGAAGTGTGTTAGAAATGTTGGTTAGTATTAGTAGTTGTAGTTGAAACATCTGTTACAGAAAGTTGGTACATAACGAAAAATATATTAGATATATGTGACTAGCCATTAGGTTTCAAGTTTTTTTATTATCTCTCCTGGATATATGCCCATGTCTACCTACGTTTTTGTACATAATAATGAATTTTGTCATTGCTATTACTCTCACTATTTTTGGTGATATCATTAAATTTGATACCCAGGTTACAATAATGGTAAGTTTAAAATACATTTGATAGATATATGCTCATTGTTCAGTTTTTTGAAGAGTAATAACAACTAAGCAACTTATGAATCGATGTTGTACCATTGTAATCCCATAAAATTTAATTCTAAAATGTCCTCTTAGGCTTTATTGAAGTCAGAATCGATCTTCAACCCCTGGATTGCAAGTTCATGAGTTTACTACTTTATATTGAGTTGGAATAATAAGGCTTCAAATATTCCATATTCGCTTTCACTTTTATAAAAAGGTCGAGCGAGAGATTTTTTCCCCGTAAGCAAAAAAAGTGATAATAATTGAAAATAAAAATTCATAAGAGCTCATTTTTTATGCCATAAAAGTAATGTTGGGAAAGCATTATTTTAAAGTGCTTTTTTGTATGTTTATTTTGCTCGGAGTTTGTATATAACTTTCTAAATAGTCCCAGTTTACCTGAACTAATGTAAATGAATGGAGGATAATACTGAAAAGCCCCTGTTGTATACTATTAGATTATACTGTGAAATTTTGTCTTTTGCCCTCGTAGGCTTCTTCTTTCAACATAATTATACTTCCCCTCCTGATGCATGAGTTTGGAATAAGTATTGCAAGTACCTCGGGTGCTAGTAATTATACAGATACATGAAGAGAAAGAAAAAAAAATTAATGGTTAATGCTCAATGCTCATGTTTATTATAATATTACCTAGCTGCCTGTTTATGTAGAGAAGTGAAATGGAATTCCCTCTTGACTGATGAGGGAAAAACCTTCAAGGCCCATTTTATAGAGTAAATTTATATAGTACGAGTATAATGAAAAGAAAATAGTAACTAGAAAAAATCTAAACGAATCATTATTGTTAGACCATTAGCATAATGGGACATCTTAAGCTGACAGTCTGAATAAAGCACTTAAAAAATAACTCTCATCAAACATTTTACCTGCGATAGAAAAAGCGACACGCGGTTTCGACAGGGGAGAAACCAGATCCCTCGTTTGCATTCCTGAATTCTTCCAGATAATTAATATGGAGACAATTAATTATGTGAAAATCCCTCCCCTTCTTCCTTTATTATGAGGTGGAAAGGACGAAGTGGAATTATTTTAGGAGGAGGACCAAATGCTGTGTAAATAATTATGGTGATGTGGCTACATTCTTAACTCCCTAGTAGAACAGCTTGAGTAGGTAATGTAGTGGGTGATACTTCGGTTTATACAGTTTTAAAAAGATTACTACCAAAGACAATAATTTATCATCACAAGAAAACTTAGTAGGTAACTAACTTAGTGACACCACACTCTTGTATCACGGAGGAAAATGGTGTTCGATTTTAACCATTTTTTTTTTTCGTCTCGGCACAAAATTTTTCCATCGCGTAATTTATGAAAGAACCAAACGTTTTACTGAGGACCAAGGAAACCCGTGATAATGGGCAATCGATTCTATACACGTGGAAAATTAGATCAAGCTCGGACCTAACTAACGCCCTTAAACGAAAAATAAAGCCATGCAAAATTTAACTTGGTAATATAAACATAAAATAAATTATGAAATGGGTAGGATAGGTACCTACGTACTATTTTGTTAGGAAAGCAATCGCAGTATGAGCCTTGGGGTATTGAGTTTTCCATCTGTTGAATCTGTGGGTTATTCAACCTCGTGAAAATGATTATTGAATTCCTAGCCAAATGGCAACAAGGGATTAACCCGTGGTTATCTTACGGTGGAAGAGTTTCATGCCCGAAGAGTTGTGGGCAGAGGATTACTGTTTCAGACAAGGGAAACGTGAGGAAAACTTTTCCACGATCTTTTCTGTGCAAAAAAAATAATGAGTCCTTTAGAGAAGAAAAAATGTAAAGAAAAGAGGAGACAGGTGAAGCTTAAAATTTACAAAAAGGACAGGGAGAAGAAGGGAAAGATCAAAAGGAATTAAAAATAGATAGAGTTAAGAGTATACCTTATAAATATTATTTTACCTTATTACGTAAACGTAAATATATACTTTTTTATAAGTCAAATAAATAGGTTATATTCTTTCTAGCAGGTAAATCAAAACCATGTTGAGCTAACTTCTTCAGTGACCAAAGCTATGTTTACCCAACAGTTAAACTTTTCTTTCTGATTTCTAGTGAAAATTTGAAAAAGCAAACAAAACTTTGAACTTTGGGAGAGGCAAGTACTAGAAATTGAATTGAACACAGAGCTATCGTAGAAGGGATATTCGTTGAAATCACTATTGCACCTACAGTCATCGTCAAAAGTTCTAAAAGTTGTTTTATAAGAATAATAAAAAAATAATATTGAACTACTCAACTGTTAAAATAACAAACAAAACAGCAAATCAACTACAAGTACAGAAAAATGTAAACAGAAAGAGGGAGACAGTCAGAGATGGAGCAGAGTTCAAGAAAGACATTACCTACTAAAAAAAAAAAAAAAGAATGAAAGAAGAAAAGAAAGAGAGGAAAAAAACGTCAAAAAATTCAAAACCCAGAAACAACAAATTAATCAAAAAATACTACGAGAAAGACGACAAATAGCTAAGGGGAGCAACATACGAACATTGAAAAAAAAAGAGGGATTGTACGGAAAATACAAGGGGAAGAGGGGAAGGGGGGGATAGAGAATAGAGGGAGATAAAAACGGAGGAGAGTATAAATAATAATACAAAATACCTGAGATATTACAGAGCGTAATTGAAAAAGAAAAAAAATCATGGATAATAAATGAAAGAAAGAGAAAGCAATGGAGAGGGAGAGAAATAGAGGGAAGGATAGAAGTTAAGAAAGGAATAAAGAGAGAAAGGTAAAGCGAGAAAAGCGGAGAGAGATATTAAATTGAAAGTAATCGAATTAGTATAGGTATGCCCTTCCCATGTTCAGTTACACAAAACTCTCTTTCCCTCTCTCTGGAGAAAGTTAAAGCTTTCGTCAATAGTCTTGGGACTATAATACTTAGAAGGGATTTTTCAGCTTTTTTTTTTATTATTACCTAGGTATGTGATTTTAAATTGCTTTTTTTGTTGTTCTGATTCAGCTGTAGGGACTCCTTGTAATAAAATTGCCATTGATGCTAATTGAAGATTATAGCTGGTTGCAAGTAAATATTACACACAATCTCATTTTATATCAGTAGGTACCTAGTTCAACATGGTTTATTTGGAGTAAGCAACTGTATTGTATTGTGTAGTATTTTTTAGAATAGAAAAACATACGGTTGATGTGACATCTCCACTAATAAAACATTCGTTGCACATTGCATACTCAGAGAATAATACGGCATTCATACAAAATAATTATACCCTCTAATAAATTTTTAACTCGTAGGTTTCTTGCTTACTTTTGGACATATAGGTATGTACCTACTAACTTCCTATAGCGTGCAGTAATAATGATTCTTTATAGATCTTAGTAAATAATAACTGGACCTTGCGCACTACCGTGCGCTCGGATGATTCTTTATAGATCTTAGTAAAAATTCATTATTGAGCGAACGGAGTGAGTGTTTTCTTTCAGACTAGTTTCCCCTGTCATAACATAACTCTTGAAAGGTTTATTCAATTTCGATGAAATTTAGTAGCTAATGTAGTACCTAGCTTTAATTTAGTATGATGTATAATATGTTCAACAACACTTTCCCTTCTGAACGTCACAAATAAATGGTGTGTGTTGCATTTACTTCTCTGTCACACTCTGTGGTCTGTTATGTAACAGAGGTGAAACTTGGTCCATAATGAAAAGTAACTGGAGCCCTCCCTAGCTTGTGGTTGAAAGCTTGAAAGTTATGTTACAATGTTTGTATGGAGAGGAAAGCCAAACTTTTTTTTTCTTTTTTTTTTGTGGTTGTTATTGTTGTTTATGGAAAATGAAATTGTAATCAAAGTGAACGGTTAAAATGAATGAAATGGAGAAACTGTTCAAAATAAAATAATGTTAGCAAATTGAGATTTGAGTGTGATAGATGAAAACTCAAGTCGACATTACAGCGGAATTCACAGGAAAAGCAAATCAGTGTCGGATTATGTTTTAGATAAAATGGATGAGCTGAGATATGTAAAGTAGGTCCTCAGCTTGTGAAAACTTATCTCCTCATCGATTTATTTGATTATTCAGGGTTCTATTAGAATTGAATAGGTACAAACCAGGCTATTTGTCAGAACATTACGTATATAACTTATTAAGCTGTTACCTACCTACTATTTTAGTCAAAAGTTTATAAAAAGTAACAAAGGATAAAAAATCTTTGCTTTTATGACGGAGATACCTAAATATTCTCAAAGGGTTGATAGAATAGCTTGTTGTCCTCAATGCTTACCAAGTTTGAAGTTAATAGGCCCAGTGAAAGTGACTCTAAAGTTAATCTCAGAATATACAAACCGAGATATCAAGAAAAAAAAAAAGCATGACTGTGAAAAGTTGCCACACGGAAGAATGAGATTCTTTTTCTTTCGTCGCTTACCTTAAAACAGTTATAACATGGATCGTGAGAGAAGCTCTCTAGGTAACAATCCACGAACTGTGTCCGTCATACACTTTCTCACTTCTCTACTGGAAAGTAATACAAGCGAAGTTATAAAACTCGTTATAACAAAGAGTGAAAAAAATAAACGAAGTAGGTGAGCGATGAATAGGAAGACAAAAGGAGGAGGAGGAGGAGGAGGAGGAGGAGGAGGAGGAGGAGGGGGATGAAAAAGAATGCAAAAAGAAAAACGAGAGGAGGAGGAGGAGGAGGAGGAGGAGAGGGATGAAAAAGAATGCAAAATGAAAAACGAGAGTTGGAAAATGAGTCTGGGATTTATACAAAACAAATGGACTTTGTCTAGAACTCGATGTTGATTTTAAAAATATTTCCAGCTCACCTCTTCTTTTCTTCGTGTTCTCCTCCTCCTCCTTTTTCTTCTCCTCCTCCTTCTTCTTCTTCTTCTTCTTCTTCTTATTATTATTATTATTATTATATAATACTTTATCAGGATTTTACAATATTTACAAACAAATGAAAATGAAAATTGAATAAATAAAAGAAGAATAGAAAAAAAATATTGAAAAATCCTAACTCAGGGGCGGGATTAACGCCTAGGGCTCTTCCTCATTCTTCTTCTTCTTCTTCTCATAATCCTCCGTCTTCTTCTTTCACTTTGCCATTTAATTTGGGGCCGGCATTTCCCTCTTTAGCCGGCATACGAAATAGGCAATAGAAAGTCAAAATAGTACTATCAAGAGACATAAGGAGAAAAACATTAAAAAATATTATTATTATTATTATTATTATTATTATTATTATTATTATTATTATTATTATTATTATTATTATTTTATATCTCAAGTTGAAGGTAACAGACAAAAGGCTTGAAGTTGCTGAAATGAGAATGCTAAGGTGGAGTTGTGGAGTGACAAGGATGGACAGGATAAGAAATGAAGTGATTAGAGCCCGTCAATTTTCAATGTAATCTCACGAAATTTGGACCATATGTTAACCTATACTTCCTTATTATACCTGCGAAATTCTGAAGTTCTAGCTTTACCGGAAGAGGTAGAAAAAACGGTTTGAAAATCGCTCATTTTATGACTGACTCACTGATTCACTCATCAAAACTATGAGGCACTTCCCGATGTCCTAGAAACTTGAAATTTGGCAGGATGGTAGGTCTTGATGAGTAATTAAAGGGAAAAATCTGAAAATCGGCAAAAGTTGCACTGGGCGCCGCCCACAGGCGGAATAAACCGCTTTTTGGTGGTTTTCACAAAACGGTTAGAGATATCGAAAAAGTTATGATAGTAGACCCCCCCAAAACCATACCTAAACCCCCCCCCCAATTAGTAATTTTTATGAATAGTTAGGTATCAAAAAGAAAACATCAACAACATGAAGAAGAAGAAGGAGAACAACAACAACAACACCAAGAAGAACAAGAACACCGCCAACAACAACCACAACTACAACAAAACACCAACAACAACTCACGGAAAAATTTTAAAAGCTCGCAAATAGCTAGGTAATGAGGAGATCTGTACCTACTAATGATGTGTAAATACACACTTAGAAAAAAGGAGTGAGATCCCCCACAAAAATACAAATGTGAAAAAAAAGACGCCTGCCATGGTAGCAATTTACAATTTAGTGTCTCCAGTTTTTCAGACGTAAAGGTTTATTCTGATTTCTTTCTAGAGGTAGGTAGCTAGACCATACCTAAATACCTGAGATCACCCTCACACATCTTTTTCACTTTGATTCTCTACAAACTCTACATGAATTACCCATGTAAGAGTTTTTTTACCTCGAAGAAATAAAATCTTCGATCTTGAGACGATTTTTATTCACAAAAGTACTCTTTCTTCAAGTGGAGACTATTTTTTATCGAATTTTTATTTTCGACAGAAACATCATTGAAAAACGTGTTCCCACTTTGAATTGAAGTTCGAGTACACGAAACTCCATGTGTGTAGTATTTGTGTTTCTAATGTTTTATTTCAACAAATAGCTATAGGTATTTACTCAATACAAAATTTCACCAAGCTTATGCCAATGTGCGGAAAATTAAATTCTAAATAGAGCAAAATGTTCTGATACTTGATGGACGTTTCATCAGCTCAGCTTAGTTATTATAGACAAGGGGTGTTCCAGTTTTATCTTCTCCAAAAATAATAATTTCGTTTCTGGTCCCTTAGATTTCAATACTTTTACTAGACCCTGTAATTCTAGTACATATGTGATATTAATTTGGACTATAGCAGGGAGTAGTAGTAGTAGTAGTAGTAGTAGTAGTAGTGGTAGTGGTAGTTGTAATAACGAGTCTTCCATTAAGAGGATCAGTAAGGTAGGCTTGCATCCGTTTGTAATCTTCTTATCATGAATTACATTCAATCATGATGTTTGTAAGTATTGTAGGATGAAATAACTCGGAATATAGTATAGGTGAGGTAGTTCGAAAAATAGCTCATAACGAGTAAAAATAGAATACAGCTATTTACGGAATAATGGAATCGTGTGATATATTATAAAAGACCACAAAAGCTTTAACCCAGATCTAAGAATGCAAATATTCAAAGAAGACAGTGGCGTAGCGTGGTCTAAATTCAAGTGTAGGGCGTGTTGGGCTCATGGTCATGCACAGGTCTACCAAGTCCCATCACAGTACATGCCATTAATATTTATGGGCATTAGAGTGAACTTTTGAGTTGTATGGCCGCCATACACGCCATACATACACGCTACGCCACTGAAAGAAGAATAAGAACAGTAAAGGTGAATTGTATCTCGAATAGGTATTTGTTTATATTGTCATACTGAACTTCTGAGAAGTTTGCGTCTCTAGGGCCGGTTAGATGATTTTTTTTTATATAGGTACCTATATATATAAAACAATTTTTATTTATTTTTTAACATTTACAATTCCTCTCTCTATTGCAGATTTTACTCCTTGTCTAAACTGTAGACACAGTTGTCTACAATTGTGGCGACTAAGGAGGGGTTCAGTTTATATAGTTTTTTTTAATAAATTAAATTTTATACTGAATTATTAATTATTTAATAAATTATTGGTAAACTATCTCTTAACCTCATAAACCGTCAGACCGATAAATAACAAGTTGCAACACAGACCATGAAGTTACGTACATACTTTTCGTTCCAGTACTTCCAACACTTGATTATATTCTTCTGTTTTGATGTATTCATTCAATAGTGGTACAAGGCATCTTTTTATCAAAATTCTTGGTATTTGTGTAAGTGTAATTGGTAATATATTTAAAAGCTTGGGCGTTAGGTATATAAAATTTCTTCTTACTGTTTCTTTTTTAATCTTGTATAAAGGTGTAGATCCATTATGTCTGGTAATATTAGTTGTTCTATTTAATATTTTGTTTATTGCTCTTTTGTTTATAAAATAAAGTACCTATTTTGTATAAATATATTTGTGTAATATTGAACACATCAAATTCTTTATATAATAATTTAGTACTATATCTTTATGTTTGTTCATAATAATTCGAAGTATTATGATTCCACCTTGATTATCCTAAGGAAAAATTACCTGTATTCAACATACGCTTATAGTATGTTTTCAAGACTTTTCTAGTGCGCAGGCTAGGATAATTCTATGGTTTCGAACTGGTTGCTTGTTGAAGTTATTTATGAAAATATTTTGCACTGATAGAGGTCTTCTCTCGAGCTGAAATCCTCGAGCTTCCTAGAAAAGATAATTTATTACAACCAAAACATGGAAAAATTTAAATTTACGGTATGTAATCTATTATGTACCTAGCTATATTAGTTTTCATTATTTGGTTCTACGAATTAAAGGGTGAATGCAGAGAGGTTGTGTTTTAAAATGTATTTTGAAGAGGTCATAACGAAGTGAAAAACACAGAAAAAAAAACATCCACTCTACGATGTAGAACAACAATGGAACAGGAATCAGGAGAAATTCTGAAAATTCATTTTCACCCCAGCTTTTCCTCTTGTCCCTCCCTTCTTTATTGACGCTCTATGTGGTTTTTTCCCTGAATAAATATAATATGTAGCTAACTTCTCATTTTCATAACTAGATATCTCTCTGGTTTCCTTCTCATTTCTGCTCATAATGCTGCTTTCAATGATGTTGACATGGTTGACACCAGTGTAAAATCTGCTTCCACGAAACTTTGTTTCTAGTTATTATTTTTTGTGTCATACCAAAGACATGTCATAACACCAGTGAGTTCCACATCATTAAAAGTAAGCATCTCGCTAAATTAAATTCTATACATACGTATAGAGGTACATAATTATTATATTCTGTTACTTGCAAAAATGTTTTCACTGGTGGCATTACAAAATTTGTCATTTAGTATTACTACATATTTGCAATAATAACCTAACCCTTCTTCCAATTTAAATACCTATTCGTCTTCCTATTATTGGAAGGAGGGTAGGTATTCTTCTTCTTTATGTAGCAGCAGGTACTCAGAGTTTGATTCTGATAAAATTCCAAGAATGGAGATTCTGATAAAAATGAGGATCTGATTACACGCATTATAAAAATATGGAAATTTTATAATAGGTTATTATCATGTCCCAAATTTGCTGAACAAAAAAAAAAAAAAATATTCATTCACCTCAGCGAATTCACAACTCGTAGTCTTTAGTCTTTCACACAGGAGGTCCCGGGTTCGATTCCCTTAAAGTCTTATTATTGTATTGTAATATCCTTTCCTTTACTCTCTATGAGTTTTCAAACCCCTGTTTTGTTTCCAAAGCAGAGTAGGTACTAGGTATTACTTGTCATAGGTACTAATAAATTGGAAAACTATGTTAATCAAACTGAATGAAACTTCACCAAATATCCTCCAGTTCTTTGGAAAACAAAATTACAGCAGGAACGAAAAGTCTTTCCAATTATAAACTTTCATTAAAAAGAATTAATGTACTTTTATATTTGTCTCCTAGGTAGGTATTACGGGTGGGTATGGTGTATTTTCAGAGGCGTGACAAAAAACGAATACCTTTTAATATCACATTCCGGAATTCAAGTTAATTTGTTTTTGTTGAGAATTTGTTAATTTTCGTTGCTTTAATGTTTCTTGTATAAGTTTAATTATTATAATTGTACTGTTAAGTTATTGCCAAAGAATAAATGTTTGTTCTAAATTCTGGCAGGAAGGAATTTCTTAGTCCTATAATGCCGTAATCTAAATTAAGTGCGTTATTTATATTGTGTAGCTACATAAAACTTTTTTCAGTTTAAATTCAGCTTGCAATAAACCAAAGAGGTTAAAAATAACTGCCTAAGTTGTTAGGTATTATTATTTTAAATTATATTATTTGGTATTATTTCAATTCAATAATGTTTTATAAGGATGTTGTCCACCACGTTAACCACTTGGTTGTGTAAAAAGGACACGGCACTTAATTTTCTAACCTAAAAGCTCACAATTCGTTTTTCTTTTCTTCATTATTTATAATGGGGTAATGTATTTACAGTCACGGGTATCAAAACATTTTCGTCATGAGAAGAGTAATCTCGTACTTTCCTGTATTTCACGTAACGTGACTCTAGTTAGAGTTATGTCAGAACGAATTATGTGATATGTGAACACAGTTTCCCTCCCTGGTATCCTCAAGATTGCTTAATTGGCTGAACTTAAGTTCCGTGTATCTTGTGTAATACATTACTTACTCTCTAGTTAATTTCAAACAATTCTTCTGGACGAAGAGCGGAGAAGGGAAAGCAGAAAGGTTAAATGAAATAAAGATGAAGGAGTCCTGGGAGAGCCGCTAAACGAAGGATTTGTGGAAGTAAATACGAAGATAGAAAATGAAATAAACATTTTAGTTTCAAGTGGTCCTTTTTGTTCCAAGAAGTGTTTTATTTGCTCAGAAAGTTACGCTTTTGTCCTATGAATAATAATTACCTATAGATGCTTCAAGAAGTTCTCCCTTTTTTAAGGTTATTTTCAATGTCATTCGTAATATTTATTAGATTGTGTGGGCAAATGTCACAAGTCTAGTCTGATGGTACTTCAGCGATATTGAAAACTTCATGTGAGAGACTCAGAATTATTAGACAGTGTCTGGATGACACACATACAAGTGCCAACCTTTGCTCTTAACTCTAAGCAAATTCCTTTTTCACAAAGAAAGGTACACCTACATCCTTTGACATCATCAAAGGTTTCTTTGTGGGTTTAAACATCCTACGTCTCTTTCCAAAGTAACCTCTCTATAGAAGACATAAAGTTCATAATTCTGACCAGCTGACCAGCTCAGATGATGTTGCATGTTCATAATGTGTGTAAATTTCAGTATGAATTTTAAAACAAGGGTGGAAAGCTTTGTGAAGTTAAAGGGATAATGTTATTTCTGCCTATGTCAAGTACGTGTATGAGTTATACAACATTCTCAGAAAACATTATTATTATTATCTACCAATCACTATATTAGGTATCTATAGCTTTCTCCAAAGCGAGAGAGAGAGAGAGTGAGTGAGAGAGAGGGCCGTGACTCATAAACAGGGATAGGAAAAAGACACTGGTCTTGAAGAGGTTAGGTGTGTGGAGGGAAAACTGAGAAAGAAAAAAGAGAAAAGAGAGAAATGAGAAAGACAGGCAAAAAGGAGAAGAGATATGTAATTATTCTGACTCCTTTGTTTTGAAACGTGTAATTTATGAAGAAGACAGAGTGAAATTAAATAGAGGGATGGAGAATGAGAGAACGAATAAACGAGAGAGAGAGAGAAATAGAGAGAGAGGGGGGGTGTTAGGGAGAGATAGAGGGGAAGGGAGGGAGAGAGATTGGAGGTTATGTGGAGAAAAGATAAATGCGTTTTTAATCTATTTTGTTTCGCATTAACCCTCCGAGGTTAAGTTAAACAGAACGGATAACAAGTGGACCCTGTGGTCTTCATACTTTGTTTAACACCAACTGTGCTCTAAAGACCCACTTACACTAGCAAGATATATCTTATTGGTACCCTCTGGATAAGGAATGTAGTAGTGGATTTCCCAACAGTTTCCCGACAGAAAGACAAAAATCAAATATCTGATGCCCGAGACCACGATCTGAATTGAACTTAGATTGTGGTCCTGGCCTGTTTCACAGAAATATAAGGCAACAATTCTGATTATTCTGTCATCTGGCTCCCTAGGAGGAGAATAAAGGAGGTGACTAATGCCTCTCTCCCCTCCTGATGGTTCCTTCTTGTTTCCTCCAATGATAAATGCCTCTCTTCATAGGGCTTTCTGTCCCATCCTCCATATAAATCCCCTTCTCACTGATTTTACAGCAAGTCTCCTACTTCAGTCTCCTGTACCCCCATGAGGAGCACTAGCCCCCCTAGAGAGTCCACCCCTGGGGGGACCCAGCGTGCACTCAACTCTAGACATAATGGCCGAAACACATTTTGTATTCACATTCGTAACTTTACGAGATTACCCTGCACATTTCTTGGATATAATTATATCTACATGACCTAGTCCTTGGTTCATTTTGTGTTCTCTGCCCTCTCATCTCCCCGTTCTCTTTTTCTCACCATTATCTATACATTTATTCTATCTCTTTAGTATTTATGCTTATCTCCTACGCCCATCTACCAATGTGCTTTTTCTTCCTCTGGCTCTTTCCTCTCTCTTCCTCTCATTTCACACGGAGTCTCTCTGTCGGACCCCCTGCAAGAATATCCCTTCCATAACATTTACATAATTTTACATTACAGTTCAGAGGGGGGAGAGGGCGCAATACGTACGAATGTGTACACTAACTACAAAACAATCTGGGCTTCTAATCTGCCTTTGTGTTTAAAGGTTTGTTTGGAAAATTACATTTTTAGGGTGTAAAAAATTTACATTCTTCGAGAGAAAACTACATTCTAAAAGGTAAAATATGAGACAAGCACTGACATAAATAGGTATATGTAGGTATAAGGAGAGAAGAGAGAGAGAGAGAGAGAGAGAGAGAGAGAGAGAGAGAGAGAGATATATCTACTCCCTATGCTTGGGATTCTGAAAACTATTGGGATAATTAGAACAGTTTCTAGATGAGATGTGGGATAACTATAAGATATGAATGTCCTCTGCTTCCAGTACATCACCGCGTCTCATCATCCTGGTGCCTACCCCTCCTACTTCACTACTACAGGTGCCCCCAGTATGCTAGCTACCCATCATACCCTCGCCCTAACAGCCGCCCCTGACTCTCTCGAGCATCCTTCCAATGCAGCATCACCGGACGGGCCTGAAATATACCAGACCTACCCTGGCCCTCACAAGTAAACCATGGACATTCCGTCATCACCGGACGGGCCTGAAATATACCAGACCTACAAGTAAACCATGGACATTCTTAGAACAGTTTCTAGATGAGATGTGGGATAACTATAAGATATGAATGTCCTCTGCTTCCAGTACATCACCGCGTCTCATCATCCTGGTGCCTACCCCTCCTACTTCACTACTACAGGTGCCCCCAGTATGCTAGCTACCCATCATACCCTCGCCCTAACAGCCGCCCCTGACTCTCTCGAGCATCCTTCCAATGCAGCATCACCGGACGGGCCTGAAATATACCAGACCTACCCTGGCCCTCACAAGTAAACCATGGACATTCCGTCATCACCGGACGGGCCTGAAATATACCAGACCTACAAGTAAACCATGGACATTCCGTCATCACCGGACGGGCCTGAAATATACCAGACCTACAAGTAAACCATGGACATTCCGTCATCACCGGACGGGCCTGAAATATACCAGACCTACAAGTAAACCATGGACATTCCGTCAAATACAATAGATAATAATATTCCACGCATGTATGGATATGGATAGTATGTGTGAGTTATACATAGACTAGATAATATGGAGTTCTGTGAATCACAGTCATTGTTTTGTTTCAAATGGTAAATAACTGATAAATGAAATTAGATAATCTTCTATGTATCAGCTGCAAGGAAATGAGTCATGTAGGGTATGTCCCCTTCTAGTTCTCCAGGATATTTACTGTCTGTAGGACACTGGATGAGTGATTCACTGCACAGGAGTAAGTTTTCACTTGTGTCCTGTAAATATTTTACTGTCAAGGTCTCGTGTTGATACTAGATAACAATTTCTTCAAATTTAAAATGGTAATATCAAGCAGAATATGAATGTCGTATGGTAATATCAATAGTATCAACCTTCGCGTCGTGTTGCGTTAAGAATGAAACTATGTTGCGTATTCAAATGATAAAAGTGTAAGATATTATGTGCAAAAGTAAGTGACTGAATGTCATCTGTTTTGAACAAGAACACGAAGAAGATGTTGTTTGAAACAATGAAAATATTTGAACTCAGGTTACTTTTGGATTATAGCTCAGATGAACTGCGATTGATTTTGCGATAAAATGAAGAGAGAAAAAGTTATGAATGAGCTGTTGAACATTATACATTATAACACGACAGTACAGTACAGTATGTTCAGAGTGTTGAGGTAGACATCCAAGTCACAGGGTGACCCTTAACTTCTTAGGTACTCACTTGCTTGTTGTCCAGTGATGAACTCGTTTCTTTTACCAAGTCTGAAACTATGTATCAGCGTACTTTGTTGTTCGGATGTTTGTACATTGCTTCCTGTTCTTTCTATTTCTATCATTAGCTCAATCTATGTTTCTCTTGTAAACCCTTTGGACTTGGTATAATCTATGTTAAAACTCTGAATATGTGTTAACTTTCTTCTATATGACTCTGTGTAGTAATGCCGGGCCTACACGTTGATGTTAAAGTGAATTCCATTGGGTTTAACAAGCTGATTCCCAGTTGAGTCATTTGGATTATCTTTAAGTTCAAAGTGTGGGCCCGTTCTTTGTGAGGAGTTTCATAGCTCTAATATCCCCAGCCAGATATTTATTTCTATATTGAAATTCAATGTAAATAGGTTTTGTGTAAATAAGAAAGACCTTATGTCAAGGTCTATTTAGGTTGTGGTTATGTACCGGGTTGAGATGAGCTCGGACAGGATATTGTTTCTACAGTTTGGCATGGGAGTGGTAACTGAAAAACAAGGCAAGTTTACGAACCTTGCCTTCCCCAACCCGGTACATAACCACAACCTCAAGCTAGTTTTAATCCTTAGTCCCGGGTCTGTTGTCTCATGTTGATGCGTACCAAACGTTCTACATGGGACTATTACTCAGGGCAGATAAGTTAAATCCCCCCAAAAAATACCACTTCGTGGCATAAAAAAGACCCCGCCAAGTCGTTCCTCCCAAAATAAATCAAGTGCCCACAAAAATAAACAAAACTCCATCCCACCCCCCAAAAAAAATAGAAATCAATTTTGTACCCAGCCTTTTATTTTTTATTCACTTCATAATTTGTGTCCTCCTCCTTCACGTAGTACCTACCTTTCTTTCCCCTCATTGCTCTCCTCTTTCTTCTAATATTACTTCTGCTTCACTGCATTGGCGGCGTGCCATCAATTTAATTTTAAAGCATTGCACGCCACCAATGCAGTGAAGCAGAAGTGAGATTAGAGGAAAGAGGAGAGCAATGCGGGGAAAAAAAGGTAGGGCCCCCAAAGGGCCCCTTCGGCCCTTGAAAATATGAAAAGGCACACCTACCACTCACGAGAAAAAAAAATGAGCCATCAACCATTTAGTGATAAATGTTACCGATATACGTGCTTTTTCGTTAGTGTTTCGTAAAATATTGACATATCCACCTGATGATGATCCAATGATCGAAATGCGCATCGTGTAATTGTAAGTAAAAAACATGGTATCTTAAGGCTAAATAATTGAGAAATCACATTGATCAACCATCAAAATCGGTCCAGTGGTTTAGGCTGTAGAGCGGTCAACGTCAAAGAAGAAGCGGAAGCAGCAGCAGAAAATGATGAAAAATTTGACGTTTTTCAAAGTCAAATATCTCCGGCTAAACTTAACCGATTTTGATGAAAAAATTTTTTTCATCTTGGTCTACTTTCATGCCCCAACACACACACGTAATCCGTTTTCTTCCATCATTTGTAGTTGTCCCCCTACAACTACCTGCAAACGGCTACTTTCCCTGTCGCGTATAATATCTCTAGTAGCGCGGTCAAACTTTCTTGACTTGGCGGGACGGAGCGCTATTAATATAAATGAAGAATTGTGACGCGCCTCACAGTACTCCTAGCCTGAGGTTACTTACTGTGGAATCCAGGCTTAACAATTTTAGTTTTATTTCCAATATGAGTAGTCTTCTAGGTACTTTTTTTAGAAAAGATAATTGAATTTGTTAGCAAGACTTATTTGTAAAAGTAGTTGGTGTGTGTTGGTTGAATGTAATAGTTTTATAAGAAATGCTTTGGCATTTGGGAAATGACTATGTATACTGTGCCAGAAGTTAGTAGGTATAGGTAATGAATTATTCTTGCTAAGTTTACCGTGACATGTGGAACTGTTCTCTGATATTGCGGTGCGGCGGCGTATGTATTTTTAAAATAATTTTTTGTTTTTAAATTCCCTGATAATGTATGTCTTGCTATTGCTACAAAAGAGGAGATCATTTTCAACTAAAATTTAGCACGGATAATAATTAAATAATTTTATTAAAGCCAAACAAGTGGGATGTGGTCTGGCATTTTTATTTTGTTTTTTGACTGCAATAAAATTTCCAAAGACTGAGAAAATTATATCTAGAAAATGTATTTTACCTATCATAGAAATCAACATAATATTGAAGTTGGCTCTGGACTTGTTAATATAGTGGGACAGCCAATGTACGTACCTACTAGACAGAAACGATTCAATTTAGAAAACTGCGTATGAAATTTATATGTATGAATTTTTCTCCTTGCCTTTCTTACATTTATTCTGGGATGAAAAAGATGCTTGATATTCATATCAAGTAAACAATAATCCACAATTGTTATACAATAAGAGGCAAGGGTAATCCTGTTTTAGACCTCATTCACATGATCAACGTTATTCAATACGAATCATGATCTTGTAGACGTGAGTGTAAACGCTGTTGATTTGAATCAGGTCTTACTGTATTTTGTAAATTCAATAGAATAATGAAAGCTTTTCTATTATTATTATTCTCTACTTGTACTCCTGTAAATTTTGATGAACATTCCCGTGGGAAAAAAGTTTTTTTTTTTTTCCTTGTAAAAAACCATTTCTATTTATTAACATCAGAAGGAATATAATATGAAATGTCAAAATTACTAGAAAAGCCCTTTTGGGGCAGAAAAACCTTCATCAAAATTTTCAAGAATAAAAATGGGGAATAATTGGCTTTTTTTATGTAAAAATATTTCACTTTGTTTCTTGCTTTTCCTCGTTAAAGTTACAAGTTTGTTCTTCCATAGTGGTACTCTTGCTCCATCAAGTGCTCTTCGAATCCCAAGCACAGGACTTTTGTTTTATCAAGAAGTAAGAGTTTTGTATGTAGCATTCCATCATATTATTTTATGTTAGGCCATCACAACATTGGTAGTGGTGTGTTCAATGTCGTCAACTGCTGCTGGCTAATTTGTATTCTTGTAAATAGTTTCTAATTCTAATAATGCATTGTTTTGTGTCCTGTGTAAATAGTACCTTGGATGGATTTCATTCTTTGTTTCCCCCTAAATAGAAATTCCTTTTAGTTGGCTTTTGAGTTATCATACTTTGCAGAAACTTTTGTCTCTGATATTTAAAAATTGTTTCAGACAGTGAAATGAAATTGGTACGATTGTTTTAGATTAAAATAATTTTGTAAATAGTTTTGACAGTAGCTTTTCTTTTTCTTGAATTACGTCGCGACATTCGATCCAAAAAAAATTCTATTCGTTGTTTTAGTTTTTCTATTCTTTATTTTGTAAATTTTATTTTAAATTTAGAGTTTATTCTATTTTTTGTTATTTTTATTTTAGTTTTATTATTTTGTAAATTAAAGATTTTTCCCCTTTTTGGTTATTATTATTATTTTATTTTTTTTTAAATTTATTAAAAATTATGATTTTTTTCTGTTCGATTCCAATAGAAAACGAAAAAAAGTGATCATTTTTGTTGTGTTTTATTTTCTCTTTTCTCCTCCTCCTTCTTCTTTTTTCAAACCAAATTTTGGCTCTCATTTCCCTTACTTAGGTAGGAGGTACATACATATGTTAAGTGAAGTTCTCATTGAAAATCAGACGGGTTGAGATTATTGGTAGTCTATACATGAGTGGGTAATATTGTACATGTACAGCAGGTAGGTATTATTCAATGTTTCACATCGCTGGCAGGATAGAACTCGTAACCTCTCTCTGTCTTGAATGATGAGACTTTGTTTACATATTTGTCAGCTCTAAACATTGTTTTGTTGGATTACAGTTTGTACTAATCTACAGGGTGAACACGAAAAACGTGACCAAAACCCTAGGGTAGATTCCTGAGGTAATTTCCAAAAAAAAAAAAAAAAAAAAAAAAACATAGGTATAGGTGTTCCCTTATGATCCGACGGACGGGCATCAGGGTGGGGTGTCGATCTAACTAATAATGTGTATACTTATGTAGTCAACTATACCGGTAAAATAGTACTGAACTCGGAATTCCTGTTCGTAAATATACGGAGGTACTTTTATTATTTTATCTGGACCGATTCATGTCAAGGGCAGGTAGGTACCCTCCTTAAAGTTCAGACGGGGGAATAAGTATAGTACCTACTCCCGTAAATGAGAATAGGCAACGTGCGGTAGTAGAGAATTTAAAATTTCCCGCGTCAAAAACGAAACTGTTTCTGTTTGAAAAGAATTGAGTTTTTCCTTTGGAAATTTGATTGATATGAACTGAGAGGAATTTAAATTTTAAAAACCATTTCGTGAAGTCTCTAGAAAGTTCTAGTTCTAGCTTATTTTTTTTATCTTCCTGTTTTTAGTGACTTTTTCTTTCCAAGGTTTCCTGCAATGTTTTGTCAGAATGACGTCAATGAAATTCTTCATTCTCATTGGTGCAAATCAGCCAATGATATGAAAGGATTCTTCAACAACAAAAGTAACTTATTTTTATTTATTTCTGAACTGGCGGCCATCTTCATTCTGCTATGTGCTGAACTAGAAGGTAAGAAAGTTCAAGAGAAGTTCTTTTCTAATCGAAATAGTTCTTTTTCCAGTAGATTGTCTTCTTTAATTAATCGTTTAATCGTTTCTCAAGTCTTCTGTGGTGTTACAATTCAGCCTGGATGACAAGAAATACATCTACGCCGTAAGATCGGATACCCCTCGTGTAATGATAGGGTAACGCGCGTAGTAATAAGTATTCAGTTTGTTTATCTCAATTCCTAAAGAATGAAAAAAAATCAACCATTTATGGAAGAAGAGATTTGCAAACTTTCCTCTAACTTTTAGGCCAAGTTAATAATGATCAGTGAAATCAATGGATGAAAAGAACTCTTAAATGTTACTGGCTCCTGACCTTTCTCACAAACAATTTCTAGTTGCCTAGCATCTACTCCACTTATTTATTTTTCCTGCTAAAAAAATATGCAATTTTGAACTCCCTGCTTTTACTCTATGAGAGAATTCTGTCCTAGACACTGAAACCATTAAATGTAAAGGTGTCCCAGAATTTTTATTATGTAATTATGATTTATGTAATTTCATGCTCAACAATATACCTAGGTACTTACTTTTAATCAGGAGAAATTATATTTTCTATTAGCTCCTTCAAATGTAGGAAGTAAGAGAAGTGATGCAATATGTGACCATGCTGTAAGCTCCAAGTTACAGATGCATGGGAACAACTTACCCCAAGTTGAAAGTTTCTTGTTAACTTCATATTGTCAGCTTCCAGCCTTGTTGTATGGTTCAAGTCTGTACATATTTGCCCAGATGTTCATTTTGGTTAGAATCACACAATCTAAACACATCCACACATAGGTAGTTGATGGCCATTGATCAATGTGAATGTATTGTGAATCAATGGCCAGTCGACTAGATTTGGACACACTTTAACCCCACCAGATTTTTAAAACAACTTCTTAGGGTAATGTTACACCGAGCACACATCATTTTTCCACAAACATTGGCTTGCAAACAGCATCTGTGTGTGCGCGGAGTTGATCTGGCTGCTGTAAGTTTTTCTACAAACATCAAAGGAGATTTGTGTTTGTTGTCTCTGTGGTGTTAATTGAAAAGTGCTACTGGCTACTTGTTTTAAAAAAATTAGAAGGATGCAACAACAATTAAAAAAAAACTAGGTATAGGTTTTATTTTGAAAAAAAAAATATAATAATAATAATAATAATAATCTTTTTTCCATTATAAATTATTGTCAGATATTTTTTTGTCAGATATACCCCTAACATATGATCAACCGCAACAGTTTTAATACTCATTGCGAGGTTAATTTGTTTAATGAATGACGTCATCACCACGACCACCGTGAACCCTAACCGATTGGACTATGCAATGAGTATTCAAACTCGCCCATTATACAGTGTGAAAATGGTTCCAAGGTCCAATCTTTTTATTTTATTATTATTTTTATTTATTTATTTTTTCAATTTCACCCTAATATGTAGATCTAATTCAAATCTTTCTTTTTTTCTCTCTCTCTCTGATTCCATCCCTTAGAACTCAAAATGGCAACTGTAATCCCTCCCAATGAGCAATTCAAAAAGCTTTTGGATTTCAACCAGAAGCTGGATATTACCTTGTTGGATAATATTGTGGAATGCATGTATACCGGAATGGGTGTTGAGGTAAGGATATCAAGTCCAACTAAGAGAATATTACAAAAGATCCCATGTGATAGTCTAACTACAAATTGATAAGCTCATTCAAAATATGTCATGTCAAATAAAAGTTGAAATATGTTTACTGTACCTACTTGTTTTATTTCAGCAAAAGGCGGCGCAAGAAGTTCTGACAGCACTGAAGGAACATCCTGATGCATGGACACGTGTCGACACCATTCTCGAGTATTCGAGTAATCAGCAGACAAAGTTTTATGCTCTCCAGATTTTGGAGCAAGTTATCAAGACCCGTTGGAAAGCTCTCCCCAGAGAACAATGTGATGGTAAGATCAGATGAGTCAACATTACCATTATTCCAGTTTTATTTCACATTCTACATTACTTACTACAGTTGAATTTTTATCCTCATTCCTTTTCTTTTACCGGTATTTCTTCATTTCACTCAGAAGCTTAAGGTTTATTATATGTACGAGGGTGGTTTGATAAGTCCGGGAAATAGTTAGGAAGGAGGTATTTTTTAGTTGAAATTCCAATTTATTTGTAATCTTGGCCTCTTTTAAGGATAATTAATGCATCTGATCAGTTTATTTACAAACCTTTTTATACCATCATTAAAAGGCTCTCAAAATGAACCTTTTTTTTCTGAAATCCGTCGAAATTCGACCACAAGGAGGGAACTAATTTTTTTCTGCACACTTTCTTTATAGAAATAAAGAAAAAGACCACTTTCAAAGACAGACATGGTAATATGGTCGATAGAAAAATATTTCGTATCATGAATCCACTTTGAACTTTTGTGTGATTGGTCCAAAATCACCAAAACGAGAATCACCAAACGACTTTTGAATAAGCCTAAATGAAAGAGAAGAATCCCTTTGGAATTTATTAGGACTTTTTCCATTTCCTTACTGTTTTTTTTTTTTTTTTTTTTTTTTTTAAAAAAAAAAAATTTGAGATTTTCAAGAGGGAGGAAATTCATTTTTTGCCTTTTTTTTTTTTTTTTTTTTGTAAAAAAAAAAAATTGAGATTTTACAGACGGATGAAATTCAGTTTTTGCCATGTTAGTGAATAACCCAGAAGTTGTTTGGTTTGAATGACTAAAATTAAGACTAATGTCAATATCAACTTGAATTTTCATTTAGATACCTAAAAAAGAATGGACTATATGTAGAGCTATGTATTCAATTTTGTACTTGTTTCTCTTTTTCCCCACTATTTCCCGGACTTATCAAACCACCCTCGTATTACACAATATCAAGTCCAAGTTGAACTTGAATAAGAAGTTACAATAAGAAATGGGACGAAAAACATACTAGTTGAGATTATTTTAAAAAATTATGTTTTTCTATACTACTTAAGTATTTGTTAATTGCATAACTTTTTTTTATCATCTGACAATAACAATGTTATATCATTTTTATGATTTAAGATATATATTTATTTCTAATCTGTTTTTCAGGTATCAAGAAATACATTGTGGGACTCATCATCAAAACATCTTCAACACCAGAGACATTGGAACGAGAGAAAATGTACTTGAATAAGTTGAACATGATTCTAGTCCAGGTGAGAAAAATTAAGCAGTTCAAATCTTATTGCTTTAGGTAGTGTATATTGTTGTACTAGGGAACCATACTATTTATAATTTTGTTTGTGTTTGTGATGTTTATTTATGTTCTTGTTTTATAAAGGAACATCCTACTAAATTCACTTCTGCCTTGTGTCACAGTAACAACTACCTATGCAGTTAATGAACTAGATTACTAGACAACATTTAACATGAATGTTTCCTTTGTGACAGGTATTGAAGCGTGAATGGCCCAAGAATTGGCAGTCCTTCATCCCAGACATTGTTGGTGCAAGTAAAACCAATGAGAGTCTCTGTCAAAATAACATGGTCATCCTGAAACTGTTATCGGAGGAAGTGTTTGACTTCTCTGGAGGTCAACTCACTCAAGCTAAGGCTAAACATTTGAAGGACTCGATGTGTTTACAGTTTTCACAGATTTTCACTCTTTGTCAGTTCGTTTTGGTAAGTCATACTACTTGTAGACGTAATGTCATGTTGGGTTCAACAGAATTTTCCTATCAAGTATGTATCAAGTTGTTATTTTAGTACAGCCCAGGACCAATGTGTAGTGTTACACAGTTGAAATAAATGAAATTGAAGAAACCTAGCTGCTTTTAATAAAACATGGTCTATTTGTTGAATAGGACAACTCTTCGAATGCATCTCTGGTGGGTGCCACACTGGAAACTCTCCTTCGGTTTCTCAACTGGATTCCACTTGGTTACATATTTGAAACCAATCTCATCACGACACTTATTGAGAAGTTCCTCAATGTTCCTCTCTTCCGTAATGTTACTCTCAAGTGTCTCACTGAGATAGCTGCTGTATCTGGTACCTACTCCAACTATGAGAATGTCTATGTAGCATTATTCACAACCACCATGGCTCAGCTACAAATGGTAAGTCGTCACTTATCCCTCAAGTACAAGTAGTCATTTCCTAATTCCTATGTATATAGGAAACTTGTGCAATATCCATAGTTATTATGCACCTGATGAGAAAGTAAAGTATCCTGTTCCATGACAGAATGGAATAATTGAAGTTACAAGTCTAAAAGTGATACTAATAATAATTTACATAAGGTAGGACACTTTTGTTTACAAGATGGCTAGCCTACACTAGTGATCTTCATTCGCCCATACTTTCGTGGAACATACTACTGGTATCAATCTACATACCTTGAAAATTTGGGAAGTGAGTGATTGTGAATATACATAGTTATTATAATAATAGATTAATATTAAACAAATAGCTTCTATTACATTAACCTCATCATTTATCTTACTTTGCCTAGATGTTCCCAATGGATATTAATATCAAGCAAGCGTACGCCATGGGTAAAGACACAGAACAGAACTTCATTCAGAATCTGGCGATGTTCTTGTGTACTTTCCTCAAGGAGCATGGATCCCTTATTGAGAAGAAAAGTACACCAGAGGAAATGCTCAAGGTACATATAATGCTTTTTAATCGAGGCGCACGGCAGTGCGCCAGGCCAAGTTCCGGCCTGAGCACGCCAGTGTGTATATTACACGAAACATTTCGACGCATTTTTACCCCTCTTTCCCTCTATCAAACCTCTTTTTTTTTAAGCCAGTTTAGTTAGCCTTGGTTGGTAGCGCGTCTGCCTTCTAAGCGCTAGGCCCCGGGTTCGAGTCCCGCCCGGGGCGGATTTTATCCTAATGGGATAATGTTCGTTCTCGGAACGGCTGGCTCAACAAAATAGCAATAAAAAAAAAGATTCTATTAATAATGATCATCACCATAAGAACAATGCAAAAGTAGGCAAATACATTAAATCAACAAAATAGCAATAAAAAAAAGATTCTATTAATAATGATCATCACCATAAGAACAATGCAAAAGTAGGCAAATACATTATAAGATTTAAGTTGAGTTAAAAAATAACAAGGGTAATGAAAGAAACAGACCCTTTCCTGAGGAGTCAAAAGAAAATATAGGTAGGTATGTACACATTTTCTCTAAAGAACATCTGAGGGTTGACAAAAAAAATCTGATCTCAAGGATCACCTATCAAGCAAAATTTACAATTAATTAGAAAAAAAAAAAAAAAACAAGATTGATAGGATGACATTGTTAACATAAAAGAATAGCAAGATCTTAACTCTTGGAATTTTTCCATGGGAGGCATACAAGATTGATAGGATGACATTGTTAACATAAAAGAATAGCAAGATCTTAACTCTTGGAATTTTTCCATGGGAGGCATAAAAAATACAAGATTGATAGGATGACATTGTTAACATAAAAGAATAGCAAGATCTTAACTCTTGGAATTTTTCCATGGGAGGCATTTTTTTTACATGAATAAAGATTTAAAATGAACAATACCAAAATCAAATTGAGCAAAAAATAATAAAATAATAGCAAAAATAGAAAGTAAAAATAAAATAATAATAATAGTAAGAATCAATAAAAATATGGCAATTATTTACATAAAATATGTCTATTAAACATAGTGAACTTAATTTATTTTATTAAGTATCTTAAGATTTAGAAGAACAAGAAATTATAGTTTGTTGGGTACATAATACCATTATGGACTAAAACAATTGCAATGTAATGTACAAAACTAAATCTTGTCATAAGATGATATTGTTACCACAATTATTTTATTTTATTTTAATTTTTTTTTTTTTCATAATAGCATTATGTAGGATAAGGATGTTACAACATTAGACAAATTTTACTGAGTAGGTAATGGACATAAATTATGCACTGCTCTCTTCCATAATAGCATTATGTAGGATAAGGATGTTACAACATTAGACAAATTTTACTGAGTAGGTAATGGACATAAATTATCCATAATAGCATTATGTAGGATAAGGATGTTACAACATTAGACAAATTTTACTGAGTAGGTAATGGACATAAATTATCCATAATAGCATTATGTAGGATAAGGATGTTACAACATTAGACAAATTTTACTGAGTAGGTAATGGACATAAATTACGTTCCTGTTTAATGCTGTAGGTATCTACATTTAGCAGCATATGTAACCAAAATCAAGACATAAAATCGACTGGTCTTCGAAATCAACTGTCTTGTGTTGGCAAACAGATAATACATAATTGGTCAAACCCAAATAGGCAAACATCCCAATTATAGGACACCTCTACCTTTTCATACGGCCTACTATACCGGAATTACCTACTGAAAGTACCTACTGATATTACCTAATACTTACTATTATAGGTTCATACTTACTGAAATTACCTACTGTACTGGAAAGCTCGACTTTCGCTACACTTGCAATTTATGCCTGGACTTCCCCGTTTGGATATTATCAGCCTGAAAGTACAACACTGGGAGAGCATAAGGTAATAATCTGAAGTTGAGAAGAACGCAAAATAAATTTGAATATAGTTTAGCACCACAATGAAGGATGTCATTTAGTGACTTGCCAGAGGTGGTCTTACAACTAGCGTCATACACAACACGAACCTTGGTGCTGACACTTTCTGACTTTGTTACAATGTGATGCGGAATAGAAAACCAAAGACCCTAAAGAGAACAACATAAGCTTCTAGTTGGTAGGTAGGTAATAGGTATCCTAAAATGTTTCGAAATACGAAATACCTAACAGTCCTGATGGGGCGGTAACACTTCTGGAAAATCCTTTTGTAATTAAAAAAAAAAAGATAAGAAAAAGATGGTCGGAAAAATTTTCTATGTGTCAGTGGTTAGAGAAGAAAAAGGTCTAACCTCACTTTATTTAAGATAAGAAAAAGATGGTCGGAAAAATTTTCTATGTGTCAGTGGTTAGAGAAGAAAAAGGTCTAACCTCACTTTATTTATTTATTTTTATTAGTGTATTTAAGGTATGCGAAATTGCATACCTAAAAAAAGTATACAGGGGTTACCTACTTATACGCAAGGCGCAGCCACTCCCCCGACTTTGAAGGGTAGACATCCTTCAATAGAAAAAAAGTCTCTCTTTCATTTCTCTGCTCGTTATCTTCCCTTCTCCTCTCGTCTCTTTTTTTCTCCTTCTTCCGTCAACAACTCAACATCCTTTATTTCCTGAATTAGGATTTATAATACATTATATTTTACGTTATACAACGAGTTATATATCGTATTTATCTACGTTATATTTTAGCGTTGAAAAGGTTCTTCAGACATCCCTGCCGGCAGGCTTATGTCTCTCTCTTTCTCTCTCTTACCCTTGTATTTAGTTATCTCTCTCTCCTTCATTTTTCTCGCTCTCTCTTCCCTTCTCCCTGTTTTGTGATGTCTCTCAGGATATCTCTCTTAAACTTTCTCTTACTCTCTTTCCCTCCCCTCTTTCTCTCCCTCTCTTAGTCCCTCTTTTCTTCTTTTTTTGCACAAGCTCTCTCCTTTTCTATCATTTGTTTACCCTCTCCCTCCCTCGCTCTCTCTCTCGCTCTACGCTCTCTCTCGCTCTCTCGGATGCCCTGTCTTTTCTATGAAATAATATGAGAGGTATAAAACCCTCATAGAAAGATAATTTAGTTATTGCCTACACTAGGTACACAGCAGGAATAGGACAGTTCCTCCTGATACCGGGATGAAGGATGAATTATAGACTTTGAGCTTCCTGAAAATCCCGAGTTTTTTTTTTTTTTGTGATTTTGTACGGGTGACTAAGTTTTGAAGGGTTCCCTTTAAGCGTTAAGTAAATTAGACTTGGGCATCGTATTCTCTCTTAAAAGCTATTCGGCCTGTAAAAAAATAGGTATTAGTTCAAAAATTTGGTTGTTCTTTACTTCTTTAGCTCTCTCTCTCTCTCTCTCTCTCTCTCTCTCTCAGACCGCTTTTTGCTTTTTCAGCATTTCGTCAGCAACTTTTGGCCACCGCTACCAATGCCCGTGCCTTAAAAGTTATAATCTCATCATTATTTTGTACCTGTCTGTCTGTCTCTCCCTTCTTCTCCGTTTTCCTTTTCCTCCCCGCTTTCCTCTCTCTCCCTTTTCTTTCTTTCTCTATCCCCTTTTTTTCTCTTTTTATACTCTTCTCCACTCTCTCCTTTACCCGCTTTCTCCTTTTTTTCTTCCTCTATCTTTCCCCTTTTCTCTCCCTAAAAGAGGTTCTAGCAGTTTCTATCTTTGAGAAAAAAGTTCCCTAACTTTTTAATTTATTTGTTTTCTTCTAAATATTGTTTATTCCCCCATCTCTCTCTTCTCCCTTTCTCTCCTCTCTCTCTCTCTCTCTTTCTCTCTCTCTCTCTAGTTTATTTCTCATTCTTTTCTCAATTGTTTTCTTATTATTTTTTTCCTCCAGCTCGTATTTCTCTTTCTTTTTTTAGAGAGGGAGGGAGTAAGGGAGAGAATGAGGGGAAGAGAAAATTTAAGGAGCGAGCTCGAATGCTAAAAAAGATCGCCTGACCTCCTAACCCAGATAACAAACTTTCCGACAGGGATTTTTCTCTCCTTTCCCCTTTTCTCCCTCACTTCTCCCTCTTTATTTCTCCTTTTCTCCCTCTCTAGTTCCCCTTGATTCCCTCTTTCAATGTTTTTTCCGTATTTTCTTTCTTATGTCTCATAATTTCTATTTCCTTTTCCTCTTTTTTTTCTTGTTTCCCACGTCCAATGTCTTTCCTAATTTTTTCCCCTTCTTCTATTCTTTTCTTTTTTCTTTCTCTCGTCTCTTCTTATTTTTTTTTTTCTCTGTATACTATGTTCACATTTAGTAACCTTTTATTCTAATTTATTTTTTATTCCATTTTCTGTCCTATCTTAGTTTCCCTTTTCCCTTTCGTCCTTCTTCTCTTCCACTTTCCTCTATGATTCGTTTTCTCGTTTTTTCTTGTCTCTCTTAATTTCTCTTTATTATGAACCTTTTTTCCTCTCTATCTCTTTTCTGTTAGGTTCCTACCCTGTCTTAATTTCTGTCCTCACTCTTCCTTCTCCTTTCTTTTTTTGTCCTGTCTCCGAGATTTCTATTTTTCAGACATATTATGGCTCTCTCATTCTGTCTCTCTCTCTCTCTCTCTCTCTCTCTCTCTCTCTCTCTCTCTCTCTCTCTCTCTGGGGATTTTTCTCTCCTTTTTGTCTCTCCTTTCCCCTTTTCTCCCTCACTTCTCCCTCTTTATTTCTCCTTTTCTCCCTCTCTATTTCCCCTTGATTTCCTCCTTCAATATTTTTTCCGTATTTTCTTTTTTGTGTCTCATAATTTCTATTTCCTTTTCCCCTTTTTTTATTCTCTTGTTTCCCACGTCCATTGTCTTTCCTAATTTTTTCTTTCCTTCTTCTATTCTTTTCTTTTTTCTTTCTCTCGTCTCTTCTTATTTTTTCTCTATATGTAAATTGTATAAGTATACTATGTTCACAAGTTCACATTCAGTAACCTTTTAGTCTATTTTATTTTTTATTCCATTTTCTGTCCTATCTTAGTTTACCTTTTCCCTTTCGTCCTTCTTCTCTTCCACTTTCCTCTATGATTCATTTTCTCGTTTTTTCTTGTCTGTCTTAATTTCTCTTTTCCATATTATGAACCTTTTTTTCCTCTCTGTCTCTTTTCTGTTAGGTACCTACCTTTCCTTTCTTGTCCTCACTCTTCCCTCTCCTTTCTTTGTCCTGTCTCCGAGATTTCTATTTTCCAGTCATATTATCGTTCTCCCATTCTCTGTCTCTCTCTACAGTCTCTACATACCTCCTTTTCTTCTCCTATCTTCCTCTCTTTCATTTTTGTCTGTCTACTTCCCTCCTACTCGTCTCATAGATTTGTAGCATCTCTTATTCTCTTCCTATCCCTTCCTTCCACCTTTCTTCTCCTCTTTCTTCCTTTTCTTTACTCTCCTCTCTCTCTCTCTCTTTCTTTCCTCTCCCCCATCTTCTTTATCTACCTTTTCGTCCTCTCCCGTGTCTTCTATCCCATCCTTCCTCTTCCCCTTTCGTTTCCTTCCTTTCCTCTCTCTTCCCCCTTTTCATACTCTCATCTCTCTTTCATTTTTGCCTTCTTTCTATTTATCCTTAGTCTTCCTCTCCCCTCTCATCCATACCTCTCCTTTTCTTCTCCTATCGTCCTCTCTTTCATTTCTGTCTGTCTACTTCCCCCCTACTCGTCTCATAGATTTGTAGCATCTCTTCTCTATCTCTTCTTCTCTTCCTATCCCTTCCTTTTACCTTTCTTATCCTCTTTCTCCCCTTTCTTTACTCTCCTCTCTCTCTCTTTCTTTCCTCTCCCCTATCTTCTTTATCTACCTTTTCGTCCTCTCTGTCTTCTATCCCATTCTTCCTCTTCCCCTTTCATTTCCTTCCTTTCCTCTCTCTCTCTTCCCCCTTTTCATACTCTCATCTCTCTTTCATTTTTGCCTTCTTTCTATTTATCCTTAGTCTTCCTCTCCCCTCTCATCCTCTCAGTATATTTTTTCCTCTTTCCCTTATCTCCCCCTTTCCTCTTTCTCTCTCCTCTCCCTCTTTCTCTCTCTTTCATTTCTCTGCTCGTTATCTTCCCTTCTCCTCTCGTCTCTTTTTTTCTCCTTCTTCCGTCAACATCCTTTATTTCCTGAATTAGGATTTATAATACATTATATTTTACGTTATACAACGAGTTTTATATCGTATTTATCTACGTTATATTTTAGCGTTGAAAAGGTTCTTCAGACATCCCTGCCGGCAGGCTTATGTCTCTCTCTCTCTCTCTTCCTCTCTCTTACCCTTGTATTTAGCTATATCTCTCTCGTTCATTTTTCTCTCTCTCTTCCCCTCTCCCTGTTTTGTGATGTCTCTCAGGATATCTCTCTTAAACTTTCTCTTACTCTCTTTCACTCTCCTTAGCTATATCTCTCTCTCGTTCATTTCTCTCTCTCTCTCTCTTACCCTTGAATTTAGCTATATATCTCTCGTTCATTTTTCTCTCTCTCTCTCTTCCCCTCTCCCTGTTTTGTGATGTCTCTCAGGATATCTCTCTTAAACTTTCTCTTACTCTCTTTCCCTCTCCTCTTTCTCTCTCTATATCTCCTTTTCTATCATTTGTTTACCTCTCCCTCGCTCTCTCTCTCTCTCTCTCTCTCGGATGCCCTGTCTTTTCTATGAAATAATATGAGAGGTATAAAACTCTCATAGAAAGATAATTTAGTTATTGCCTACACTAGGTACATAGCACATAGCAGGTATAGGACAGTTTCTCCTAATCCCGGGATGAAGGATGAATTATAGACTTTGAGCCTCCTGAAAATCCCGAGTTTTTTTTAAGTGATTTTGTACGGGTGACTAAGTTTTAAGGGTTCCCTTTAAGCGTTAAGTATTATAGACTTGGGCATCGTATTTTCTCTTAAAAGCTATGCGGCCTCCAAAAAAATAGGTATTATTTCAAAAATTTGGTTGTTCTTTACTTTAGCACTCTCTCTCTCTCTCTCTCTCTCTCTCTCTCTCTCTCTCTCTGAGACCGCTTTTTGCTTTTTCAGCATTTCGTCAGCAACTTTTGGCCACCGCTACCAATGCCCGTGCCTTAAAAGTTATAATCTCATCATTATTTTGTACCTGTCTGTCTGTCTCTCCCTTCTTCTCCGTTTTCCTTTTCCTCCCCGCTTTCCTCTCTCTCCCTTTTCTTTCTTTCTCTATCCCCTTTTTTTCTCTTTTTATACTCTTCTCCACTCTCTCCTTTACCCGCTTTCTCCTTTTTTTCTTCCTCTATCTTTCCCCTTTTCTCTCCCTAAAAGAGGTTCTAGCAGTTTCTATCTTTGAGAAAAAAAGTTCCCTAACTTTTTAATTTATTTGTTTTCTTCTAAATATTGTTTATTCCCCCATCTCTCTCTTCTCCCTTTCTCTCCTCTCTCTCTCTCTCTCTTTCTCTCTCTCTCTCTAGTTTATTTCTCATTCTTTTCTCAATTGTTTTCTTATTATTTTTTTCCTCCAGCTCGTATTTCTCTTTCTTTTTTTAGAATATTTTTCTACCTTTCAGAACGAATAGGGAGAAAGGAGGAGAGGGGAAGAGAAGGGATGAGAGAAGAGGGGAAGAGGAACCGAGAAAGAGAGGTGAGGGAAAGGGGGGGAACTTTTTTTATTCGAAGAAAAACTCACTCCGAAAGTAGATCGTGACCAATATGGCCGAAATAGAACGAAAAAAAGGGGAGAGAGAGAGAGAGAAGAAGAAGCCAGCCATTCTGAGAACAAACCTTAGGATAGAACCAGTTTAGGATAGAGTCGAACCCACAACTTAGCGCTTACAAGGCAGACGCGCTACTCCAGATACAAGATGAACTATGTTTACCAAACTGACCATTGATCACCAATAAGATACCTACCTAGATAAGATAAGATTTAATTTACCTATTTGTAATAAATTATTTTTTTTTTACAATAATTTTATTGATCATCAATAATTAACAATTCTCATGATTTTCAATTTTTTATTTAACACAAAGATAATAAAATATAAAAAAATATAGCGAAATTATTTTTTAGGGGATGAGAAAAGAGGGGAAGAGGAACCGAGAAAGGGAGGGGAGGGAAAGGGGGGGAACTTTTTTTATTTGAAGAAAAACTCACTCCGAAAGTAGATCGTGACCATTATGGCCGAAATAGAACGAAAAAAAGGGGAGAGAGAGAGAGAGAGAGAGAGAGAAGAAGAAGCCAGCCATTCTGAGAACAAACCTTAGGATAGAACCTGTTTAGGATAGAGTCGAACCCACAACTTAGCGCTTACAAGGCAGACGCGCTACTCCAGATACAGATACAAGATGAACTATGTTTACCACACTGACCATTGATCACCAATAAGATAATAGACAAGATAAGATTTAATTTATTTGTAATAAATTGATTTTTTTACAATAATTTTTATTGATCATCAATAATTTTATACATATCTATTGAAAGATATGGATTGTCAGATTCTCAGAAATGAGCTCTTCCATCCAACCATTCAACCGGGTTGAATTCGAGAAATAAGCCGCAAGAACCCATAAAAATGGGAGCGGATAAAAAAAGGCCCAAGATAGCAGCTGTTCCTCTGGCCATTAAAGAAAATGGTGAACCCCCTAATGCCAGTTCTACATTCGAATGCCATATCCCCTAATGTTATTCAAAATCCTAATGCCCCCTAACATGACACTATAAAACTACAAATGGTATAACCTTACAACGCTATCGATTAAACGCTTTCTCTTCCTCTAGAGCCGGAGCTGAGGTACATTTTTTCTACCTCATAAGGTACAAAATTTTCTTCCTATGGATCTGATGGGGGTTGGCGAGTACACCTGCCATAGAGTGCCTATATTAAGTATTAGAATAAAGTATCTATATACCGATACTAAAGACCTGGGAAGTATATTTGATTGACCTTTACAAAGGCACAGAGGGTTTTGCTACTTATGCTACCTACGGGTTTTGCTGCTACGCAGAAAGTAGCATACTTGCCATAGACTTTACCATGAAGCGGAACGTATGCATAAGTGTGATGGGAAGAGAAGATATTAGGATAAGGATAAGGAGGGTACGAAGGAGGAGGGTAATATAAGAGAGATGATGAGGGAGAGAGAGAGAGAGAGAGACAGAGACAGAGAGAGGCAGATAAGATGGAAAGAAGAAGGAAGAGAGAGAAGAAGAGCAAGAGAAAGTGGATGAGGAGGATAAAGGAGATAGAACGAAAGTTAGAGATTGAGAGTGACAAACGAAAGACAAAGAAGATCATGAAGAGAACTGGAAAAGAGAGGAAAAAAAAGAAGAATGAGAAACTCTAAAATAAGTTACCTTATAATATCTTTGATTTTGAGTTTGCAAGATGGCGCCGATGCGTTAACTTCGTAAAAGTGTGAGGTCCGAAATTGTTCGCAGTAATTTATAGTTATTGAGAGTTAAAAAAAAATAAAATAATAATAATCGATGATAGTCGATCGATGCTCGTCGAAAATGTAGGAACCCCTCTATCATCCACCCCTTGGATTTGTTGTTCCTTTGATAGAGGTCATCACTGTCTAACTGCTACTTGAGGTTTTTAGAAAACTGACAAGGGTCTTATGGTCTCGAAATCGAAGAGAAAAGGAAGACAAACACAGGATAAAACCAGCCGTTCTGAGGGATAACGCTTCAATAGGACTCAATCGGTAGCACCCATCGGCAGTAATCAGTAAATCTACTCCTACCTACTGTGTAAAATGACTAGGGGGCGATATTTCTCATAAAGTACAAAATACACTTAGGTACATTACAAAATACACTTAGGTACATTACAAAATACACTCAGAAGCCCAAACTGAGGCTTAGGTGTAGGTGTAGGGGCTGGCCAGCCCCAAAGGACGGGTTGAGCTTCTACGAATCTAGGTACATTTAGCATTTTGGTACATTATATTCTGCTGAATTACAAACATGTCTGTAGTGTTCGTATTTACATTTAGCATTTAGCTACATCAGACATGTAAGCAGCCAAGTGTTAATTGAAAGCTTTTAATCAAGAACGCCCTTTTTTTAAGAAGGCTCTGAAAACGAAACTCTACTTTTAAGTAAAACATTTTTTTTTTTTTTTTTTTTTTGGGGTTTGACGGATGGCAGCTTTATTCTAGGGTCTTATCTTATCG
>NW_007377877.1:121600-138717 GCF_000475195.1 Diaphorina citri
GTCATTATCTTTTACATGAGAATCCTTAATTTTATACATTTCTATTGAAAGATATGGATTGTCAGATTCTCAGAAATGAGCTCTTCCATCCAACTATTCAACCGGGTTGAATTCGAGAAACAAGCCGCCAGAACCCATAAAAATGGAGGATAAAAAAGGCCCAAGATAGCAGCTGTTCCTCTGGCCATTAAAGGAAATGGTGAACCCCCTAATGCCAGTTCTACATTCGAATGCTATCCCCTAATGTTATTCAAAATCCTAATGCCCCCTAACATGACACTATAAAACTACAAATGGTATAACCTTACAACGCTATCGATTAAACGCTTTCTCTTCCTCTCTCTATTCCTTCATCCCTTTTCTTCGTCTCCCTTTCTTGCCCCCCTCTTCCCTATATTCCCCTTTATCTCTCTTCCTTTTGGATTTTCTTATTGTCACCCTCCTCCTTCTCCTAAAAGTCTAAAAGAGGCGATGTTATTTTATTTCTCCTTTTCTTTTCTTTATTCTTTCTATAACTGTTAGGTTCATTCTTCTTCTGCTTCTTCGTCTTCTTCTTCCTCTTCTCCTCCTCTTCCTTCTTCTTCTTTTTCTACTCCATCTTCTTCTATAACCCTTCTTCTTTTCTTCCTTTCTTCTAGATTTCTAAAATGAGGGTTTTAGGCGTCGACCTTTTTTCCTCTATTGACCTCTTTGGAAACTGCACCACATTATCCCAGCCGGGGAATATACAGGGTGACTCGGAAGTTTCTTAACCTCGGTGAAAGCCGGACCCATACATTGTGTCATTGGTCGAAATTGCGTCCATTTTATACTGGGTGAGTGGCTAGATTCTCAATTCAACCTCGGTGAAAACTGGCCCCATAAATTCTCTGATTACTCTTTTCATACTACTCCGTCAATGAATCAGATCCTAAAACATGTAACTCACTCTTCAGCTCCCTATAGCCTATACCGATAGAGAGTTAGGATCTGACTCATTCACTGAGTAGTTCACTGAAAAGAGTAGTTCTTTTTCATAACTCACTCACTCTTTACACATTTCTAGTGGCATGGAATTTCTTTGGCTTTCGTGAAGGACACGTCACTGTACCTTATCAAGGTCCAAAGCTACAGAAATGAGTTGTTTTCCAAGAAAAACCCCTAAGGCCGTTATGATGCAAACCCCTTTAACTAAACTCCGTTGCGTGACTTATTTTTATTTAATTATAATACTTCAACACACGGGTAGTAATATCAGGGCTGCTACAGCACAGATTGCTTGCTTGTTGACCGAGCAAAGCAAAGTTTAACCTTCTGAACATCTGAACCATCTTCAGCTGTGTCCACACTTAATCGATGATAGGCCAGCCTAGTTAGCTTAGTTGGTAGTGCGTCTGCCGGCTCTACTCTCTCTATTCCTTCATCCCTTTTCTTCGTCTCCCTTTTTTGCCCCCTTCTTACCCTATATTCCCCTTTATCTCTCTTCCTTTTGGATTTTCTTATTGTCACCCTCCTCCTTCTCCTGAAAGTCTAAAAGAGGCGATGTTATTTTATTTCTCCTTTTCTTTATTCTTTCTATAACTTTTAGGTTCATTCTTCTTCTGCTTCTTCGTCTTCTTCTGCTTCTGCTTCCTCTTCTCCTCCTCTTCCTTCTTCTTCTTTTTCTACTCCTTCTTCTTACTTTAACCCTTCTTCTTTTCTTCCTTTCTTCTAGATTTCTAAAATGAGGGTTTTAGGCGTCGACCTTTTTTCCTCTATTGACCTCTTTGGAAACTGCACCACATTATCCCAGGCGGGGTAATATACAGGGTGACTCGGAAGTTTCTTAACTTCCGAAAAAGCTGGGCCCACATACGTTGTGTGATTGGTCGAAATTGCGTCCATTTTATACTGGGTGAGTGGCTAGATTCTCAATTCAACCTCGGTAAAAACTGGCCCCATAAATTCTCTGATTACTCTTTTCATACTACTCAGTCAATGAGTCAGATCCTAAAACACGTAACTCTCTCTTCAGCTCCCTATACCGATAGGGAGTTAGGATTTGACTCATTGACTCAGTAGTTCACTGAAAAGAGTAGTTCTTTTTCATAACTCACTCAATCTTTACACATTTCTAGTGGCATGGAATTTCTTTGGCTTTCGTGAAGGACACGTCACTGTACCTTATCAAGGTCCAAAGCTACAGAAATCTGTCTTTCTCTCTATCCCCTTTTTTTCTCTTTTTATACTCTTCTCTCCTTTACCCACTTTCTCCTTATTTTCTTCCTCTATCTTTCCCCTTTTCTCCCTCTAAAAGAGGTTCTAGCAGTTTCTATCTTTGAGAAAAAAAGTTCCCTAACTTTTTAATTTATTTGTTTTCTTCTAAATATTGTTTATTCCCCCATCTCTCTCTTCTCCCTTTCTCTCTTCTCTCTCTCTCTCTAGTTCTTTCTATCTCTCTCTAGTTTATTTCTCATTCTTTTCTCAATTGTTTTCTTATTATTTTTTTCCTCCAGCTCGTATTTCTCTTTCTTTTTTTAGAATTATGATGCAAACCCCTTTACCTAAACCCCGTTGCGTGACTTATTTTTATTTAATTATAATACTTCAACACACGGGTAGTAATATCAGGTCTGCTACAGCACAGATTGCTTGCTTGTTGACCGAGCAAAGCAAAGTTTAACCTTCTGAACCATCTTCAGCTGTGTCCACACTTAATCGATGATAGTCGATCGATGCTCGTCGAAAATGTAGTCCCTCTATCATCCACCCCTTGGATTTGTTGTCTCTTTGGATAGAGGTCATCACTGTCTAACTGCTACTTGAGGTTTTTAGAAAACTGACAAGGGTCTTATGGTCTCGAAATCGAAGAGAAAACGAAGACAAACACAGGAGAAAACCAGCCGTTCCAAGGGATAACGCTTCAATAGGACTCAATCGGTAGCACCCATCGGCAGTAAATCTACTCGCAACTACTGTGTAAAATGACTAGGGGGCGATATTTCTCATAGAGTGAAAAATACACTTAGGTACATTTAGCATTTGGTACATTATATTCTGCTGAATTACCAACATGTCTGTAGTGTTCGTATTTACAAATAGCTACATCAGACATGTAAGCAGCCAAGTGTTAATTGAAAGCTTTTAATCAAGAACGCCCTTTTTTTAAGAAGGCTCTGAAAACGAAACTCTACTTTTAAGGAAAACAGTTTTTTTTGAGGTTTGACAGATGGAACTTTAATTGCTAGGGTCTTATCTTATCGTCCCGATATAGAAAGACAGCTGTTCCGAGAACGAACCTTATCCTTTCAGGATTAAAACAGCTTTAAAGATTTTGATTTCCCATTGAAAAGTATTGGGAGGATTTCACAAAAACTCGTGTGTCTTCTTGAATAATGCAGATATCAACATGATTCCTTTTGGGGCTGATTCTTAACAAAATTCCGCATGAGAAAAACCGTTCTTCTCAAAAACGGCCTAACCGGAGTCAAGCCCCTGTTGCATAAAATATTTCAATTGTAACATAAAATAAATATGAACATTATATTTTTCCCTTCTAATATTACAAAAATTACTTCATGCATATGGAAATAATTATTTTCTCATAGAGGTACCTACACACATGAGGACCTGGCACTTTCTACACATTATTACAACTTTTTAGCTTACGTGGAAAAATGTGTTATGTTTGCTTTTCCGAGTTTTTTTTTCAAATTAAATTCAAAAGAAATTTAATACGAAAGTCTCGGGGTATTAAAAAGTGCGGTTTGGTGTAATTAAAAGAAACCTAGTTATTAAAAATACCTAGTTATACAATTAATAAAATTACATGTTATTAAAAAAATAGTAATTGTAACCGGAAAGAATTTTGCTTAATTTTCCCCAAGAAAAAAAACCCTGTTCACGTGTCGAGAGTAGGTGGCTAGGCATTTCTGCCAATTTGTCTAGTTTCAAGTTTTCCCACTATTTGGAGGAACCTATAGGCAGAACTACCTTCTAGACAGGTAAGTAAAAAAAAAGACGGGTGACCTTATCTATGATACTACAAGGCTGAATGCACACCGAAAAAGCTAGCACGTGATATCCCCCTTTGTTTTCTTAAAAAAAGGGATTTTTTCGATAAACAAAAGGTTAGGTAAAGGGGAAAAATTCTGACCTTTATGGAAAAGGTACAATAAAGAAAATAATACGTATAAAAAGCCCTATTCAACGTGTCTATTAGATTGTATGAAAGTAAAACAACTAGTATACTATACTCGTAGAGAAAAACACATAGGTACACTGGGGATTTTTTCGATAAACAAAGGTTAGGTAAAGGGGAAAAATTCTGACCTTTATGGAAAAGGTACAATAAAGAAAACAATACCTATAGAAAGCCCTATTCAACGTGTCTATTAGATTGTATGAAAGTAAAACAACTAGTATACTATACTCGTAGAGAAAAACACATAGGTACACTGAAGAGAAAAATACCCATACTTTAGAGCAGTGCCTTTCAAACTGTGTGCCACGGTACCCTAGTGTGCAGCACTGTGCGCACCAGTAGTATTACTTTCTATTATTTTTTGTACCTATAAGAGAAAGATCACAAAACTGACGATACAAAGAAAGACCGCAGGCCAAATTTAAAAAAGGCCTGCGGCGCTATTAAAATAACATTTGTGTTAGCTTTTATACAACATTTATGTGCTAGGGGAGGAGGGTAGGTAGGGTGGCGTGGAAAGATCTGAGAAAAGTGTGCCGCGATGGCAACAACTTTGAGAAGCACTGCCATAGAGTGCCTATATTGAGTATTAGAATAAAGTATCTATATACCGATACTATATAAAGACCTGGGAAGTATATTTGATTGACCTTTACAAAGGCACAGAGGGTTTTGCTACTTATGCTACCTACGGGTTTTGCTGCTACACGTTTGGAATCAGGAGACCATTCCGCGTCTTTTGGCACCAGTTCCAGCCATGTACCTTATGAGGTAAATTTTGGTCCCGTTTGCTGCTACACAGAAAGTAGCATACTTGCCATAGACTTTACCATATGAAGCGGAACGTATGCATAGGTGTGATGGGAAGAGAAGATATTAGGATAAGGAGGGTACGAAGGAGGAGGGTAATATAAGAGAGAAAATGAGGGAGAGAGAGAGAGGGAAGGAGAGAGAGAGAGAGAGGGAGAGCGAGAGAGAGGCAGATAAGATGGAAAGAAGAAGGAAGAGGGTGATAAGATGAGAGTAAAATAATGAAATTGAAGAGAGAGAAGAAGAGCAAGAGAAAGTGGATGAGGAGGATAAAGGAGATAGAACGGAAGTTAGAGAACGAGAGTGACAGACGAAAGACAAAGAACAAAGACATGAAGATCATGAAGAAAACTTGAAAAGAGCAAAAAAAAAGAAGAAAAAAAAAAGAAGAATGAGAAACTCTACACTACCAGATACACCTGATCTGGTCCGCCTGTCATTTCTACCAATTCTACCTGATACCTGAAGAGCACACACAGTATCGGGTGGAGTTGACAGGCGAACCTAATAGTGAATGGCTGGCCTTTGAGTCTTCTCATTTCTCAGAACCTACAAGACACATGTGACTTCAACAATATGAAATACCTACCTACATAGGATAATCAATATAGTGTCACGGAATTCAATGGGTATTTCATAATCCCTTAAAATGTACACATTCATGCTCTGAAAATGAGGATGTAAAATGGGGGGTTTGAAAGGTAAATACCCTCCAAATACAATGCGTCAACACCGTTTCACCCCCGGGGGAGGAATTGATCTGCTTTTCATTAAACTCCAGACAATAGGGGGGGGGGGTCTCGAACATAATTTTTGACGTAGGAAATTTCGCCGTAAATTTGGTACCTGCTCCGATATTACGCAAGATTAGATACCTAAATAGGTACAGTAGAACTTTATTAGATATGTCAATTTCGATTATTTCAACTCCAAAATCGGCATTATTTTCTAGCTTTCAAAAGATTCGATAGAGTACCTATTTATTCCCTATTTTCTTCTTTAGTACCTAAATTTTGCCCTTTTTCCATTGTTTTATACGGAACTTCACCCTCCTTCTCTGTTTGGCTTTAATTCCCTCCTGATACTGGCCTTGATTAGCCTTCACCTCTCTCTTCCTCCCCATTTCTTTCTTTATAACATGTATTTTCTCTCCTTCTCCCTTTCTCTCTCTATATACGTAAAACGTATTCTCTCCCTCCATTCTCTATCTCTTCCCCTTTTTAATTTCCTCTTTCTTCACTACACGTATTCACTCACTCCCTCTTCTCATCTTTTTATAAAACGTATTCTCTCCCTCCATTCTCTATCTCTTCCCCTTTTTAATTTCCTCTCTCTTCACTACACGTATTCACTCACTCCCTCTTCTCATCTTTCCCTCTCTCTCTCTTCTTTCATGCTATCTCTATTCCTCTTACCTTCTCTTTCCTTATCACACGTACTCTCTCTCTCTCTCCCCTCTCTCTCTCTCTCCCTTCCATTCTCTCTTTCTCTCTCTCGTCGTCTTGAAGGTTTCTAAGTTGTGAAAAGTTCCTTCAAGTCAGGTCGAGAAGTCAGCTGAATATTAACCTTGAAAGTCTCTCCCCTCTCTCTTTATCTCTCTCCCTTTCTTTATCTCTCTCCCTTTCTTTCTGTCAGCTCCCATGGCGCAGTGGTCACTGCACTCGCCTTGCACGCGGGAGACCCGGGTTCGATTCCCGGCGGGGTCAAGAAATTTCTCTCTCTTCCTTCATGCTATCTCTATTCCGCTTACCTTCTCTTTCCTTATCACACGTACTCTCTCTCTCCCTCTCCCTTCCATTCTCTCTCTCTCTCTCTCTCTCTCTCTCTCTCTCTCTCGTCGTCTTGAAGGTTTCTAAGTTGTGAAAAGTTCCTTCAAGTCAGATCGAGAAGTCAGCTGAATATTAACCTTGAAAGTCTCTCCCCTCTCTCTTTCTCTCTCCCCCTTTCTTTCCCTATTTCTCTATCTCTCCCTCTCTTTCTGTTTTCCCCTATTTCCATCACCGTTATCATCGTCTATTTATGTCTGATCTTTCCTCTCCCTATCATTTTCTCTTTATCTCTTTTTCAAAGTTTCTCTTTCCACTCTCTTTCTTCTCTCTTGTTTATCTCTTTAAGGTTTAAGGCATTGATATCCGTCCCTGCACAAATGAACAGAGGGGAGAGAGCGGAGGAGGAGAGAGAGAGGGAAAGAGGAGTAGGAGAGAGAGAGGGAGAGAGAGGAGGAGGAGGAAGAGGAGAAAGGGGAGAGGAGAAGGAGAAAAAAGGAAGAATGAGAGAGAGAGAGAGAGAGAGCAGGAGAAAGAATTAAGGGAGAGAAGTAGAGAAAAAGACAGAAAGAGGAAAGAAGAGGGAGAGAAAGACAACGAGGGAGACAGAATCAGATAGAAGGAGAGAGAAAGAGAAGGAAATAGAAAGAGGGAGAGAGAGAAAAGAAGGAAGAATGGGAGAGAAGGAGAGAGAAATCCTGTCGGTCGTCAATAAGAAGAAATGTTTTCAAATATTGATCCCTCGAGAACTACGTGTATACAAAGCAGGGGCCATATTAGGGACTTCCCCCTAAGTTTTTAATCCCCAATACATGCATTACCCTATGTTCAATCATCTTTTTTTTAATGAGTGAGTGAAAATTACGTCTACCCTTAAAGTACTTAAAAAACAGTCTTCCTTTCCAGGGTTAAGTGGCAGATTTTTTCCTGAAGGATCTCTTCCTTTCAACCATCATTTAGGTGAAATTTCATGTTTATTTCTACCAGGGAAATCTTGAATGTTCTTAAGACCAAATTCCTAAATTACACCCCTCAACTCTTCACTCTGCAATAGGTATTCAAAATCTTTAGGCACAGTACCCAGTCTACCTACCTGATTTCTCTCGCCATCCGAAGGGGCAATAGCTCGAGCGTCCCAACAGGCTTACGTTGCCCTTCAGAAAAACCTAAAAAAAAACACATTATTTCCAATAGGTTGGTATTCTTAACCAAACTCTCACCTACCACATTAAAATTTGAGCCTACCCCAAGGAACCCCCTCTAGTCCTTCTTTTTTTCTTTCTCTTTCTTTTATTAATTTTTTGTACCTAGGTAGCTACCTACAGGTACCTTTTACGTTGATCATCGTTTACCTAGTTGGAGCTACTTTATAATAATTATTCTTATTCCAACCGCTCACGCTCAGATCGTCTGATATACTTTTGGGACAGAGTGTGGTGGATAAAGCTTCAGACCCAGGTCTCTCAGACGGTCTGACAGACCTAGGTTTCAAGCTTTTCCGTCACACACGTTCAGACTGTCTGACAGACTTGTCTGACCGACTGACCGTGAGTAGGTTTTATCAGTTTTAACCAATAGTGACCTCTTTAGGCTAACATTGAAAATTCATAATCTCTGTTGATCTCAGGTTACTAATAAGCAAGTTCTTAAAATGCATTTAACGGGTGGCTTTTCAGGCTCATGAACCTGGGAATAATTAACAGGTTGTTTTACATTTATTCTTATGTATTACATACTAATATTAATTATATAATTATAATTATTTATGGTTGAAAGTTGATAAGCACCAATTCCAATCAACGCTGTACTAACTATGATTTTTTTTAAATCTATTTTGATCCTTTACTATTTTTATTTTTTATTGCATTTTTCTGTTGCATAATCATCAAGGGACCATGATTGAGAGAGAGAGAGAGAGAGAGAGAGAGAGAGAGAGAGAGAGAGAGAGAGAGAGAGAGAGAGAGAGAGAGAGAATGAGAAAAGGAGAGAGAAAGAGAAAGGGAGGGAGAAAAATTCCTAGATGATGGGATGACATACATAGGTTTGTGGAAAATAAAAGCTAGGTCTCAAAATTGCATTATCCAACTCTTAAATAATTCAATATCCATTTATATACTCTCTACCGAGTCCTTTATCTACGTGAGATGGTGTGATGGTTTATCAAATTATTGGATTCCATTGGAATGGGATTTGCTACCAAGTTGAGATTATCTACCTGATGGAATAATTTTAAGAAAAAAACCGCCGGATTTCAGAAAGGTAAGATACAAAAGTCCAAAGTTTTTTTTTACAAACCCTTTTATTGAATTCTTCAGTAACCTTTGGGTATCATTAGCAGATGGAGATTAGCTTGGAAGATATCGCGTCCTCTTTATAAGCGCCAGATGGTTGGTTCGATTCCCGCCTGGAGCTAACTTTATCCAGATAAAGTTCGTTCTAGGAACAGCTTCCCCTATATCCTGTCCTCTTCCCCTCTGCTATTTCGGTAAAATAAGACCTATCAAACAAAAAAAAAAAAGTAAAAAAAAAAAAAAAAAAAAAAAAAAAACCCCCAATTTTTGGGGGAAAATTATTTTCCGATATTGTGCTCCCCCCAATTGTGATGATAGGGGGAGCAAGATATTAGGTTGGGTGGGGTCGGTGATGAACTGCACAAAATTTTCTCTTTATGAAATGGTTGATTTTTAGTTAACGCCAACGGATTTTTTATTACTCTCTATATTCTACGATCATTGTCTTTCTCTCGCCCTGAAAAATCTAGTACCTATAAGAAGATATTATTGAGAGAAAGAGAGAGATAGCAAAATAGCGCGCGAGAGGGGGATAGAGGGAGAAAGAGAAAAGAGACAAAAGTAAAATAGAGAACATAGCTTTTGCATACATGTGTGTGCAAAATAATGTTAGAGGGTATAAATGCTATAGAGATGAAGAGAGATAGAGAGAGAAAGAGGTAGATCAGCATAATGTAAGGTGAAAGAAATCATTATGGAAATGTCAGCATGTAGAGAGAGAGAGGGAGAGAGAGAGAGAGGGGGAGGGGAGAGAGGGAGGGAGAGGAGAGAAAACCGCAGTAACTTTTCAACTCGCATCATATTAAGCTTAATACACTGTACTTCCTCCCTCTCTCTCTCTCTCTCTCTCTTTCTCTCTCTTTTTCTCTCTCTCTTTCTTTCCCTCTTTCTTCGCTTCGTCTCTTTATCTCTCTATCTTTTCTCCTCTCTCTGTTGGTGTCTTTCTCTGTATGTTCTTCTCTCTTTTCTATCTTGTTACCCTAATCCTATATCCCTTCTTCATCTCTTTTTTCTCATATTTTTTTCTATGTATTCTGGACCCTTTCTCTTTTATGCTTACTTTCTCTTCCCTCTCTCAACTCTTTTCTCCCTTTTTCGACATTTTCTCCTTATATGAACTCTCTTTTCTTTTCCTTTCACTCTTCTCTGTTATATCCATCTTTCTCCCTCCCTTCCTCTATTTTTCATTTTCTCGCATCCTCGTCTATCTCACTCTCTCCCCCCTATTTCCCACCTCTCGGGGTGACAAGGACCTGGATGAGGTTTGTTTTAACATAGACATAATTAATGTGCATTCCGTGTCTTGGAAAAAACGCCAAACATGCCTTATACAGCGGTGGACGAGCAATGAGAAAATCAAAGGCGCCGTTACCAGAGAGTGCGAAATAAAATAAAAATATTATGTACGCTGGCAAGAGAGCGCTGTCTGATGTGAGAGATTCGGCACACAGATAGTAATAGCCTTAGGAAGGATTAGAGTGAGCTGAGCTCTCCTCTATTGTCTCTTTTTTTTCTTTTTAATTTCCTATTTTTATCAATCTCTCTCTCTCTCTCTCTCTCTCTCTCTCTCTCTCTCTCTCTCTCTCTCTACATTTATCTCTCTCTCTTTCTTCCTCTCTCTCACTCTCTCTCTCATTCCATTTTTCTCTCATTCTTTATCTCCTTCATTCCTCTCTCATTTTCTTCTTTTACCTCTCTTCCTCTTTCTGTCTCTCAATTCGTCCTTGATTTCATCTCCCCTTCCATCTTTGTCAATTCCTATTAATTCTGTCCCGTTTATTTTCTCAGTACATGAAGTAATAATGGTTTTCAAATTTCTCTCATCCCTTCTCTCTCTCTCTCTTTCCCCCAGAGGCTAAGAGACAAACAGGGAGGAAGAGAAAGATAAGGAAAGTATGAAGGATACACATAAAGGGAAGAAAGAGAGGAAGAGAAAGAAATAAAGAGAGGAATGAGAGAAAGAGAGAAGTGAGAGATAAAGAGAGAAAGAAAGAGGGAGAGAATAGAGAGAGAGGGAGAGGAATGAGAGAAAAATAAGGGGTAAGAAGAGTATGGAAGAGAGGGAGAGGGTGAAAAGAAGGGAGAGAGGGGAAAAAGAGGAAGAGGGAAAATAAGAGAGAAAGAGAAAATAGAAGAAGAAGGAGAAAGGAGAAATTTAATTGCTTTTTTGGACTCTAGGGGATCTGGATTGTGGAAGTGTGGATTTTCATTCAAGGTTCTTCAGAAAATCGATTTTGGCTGCGATTTAATTTGAGAAGCTAGAAACGTGTTGCCAGTTGTCACATTTTGTAGGTATGTACAAGGTTTTATTCCAACAAATGAAATCTAGAACTTACTTTCTTCTAAATTTTACTTCCTTGTATCTTATTTTCTTGTAAATTTTACTTCCTTGTAACTTAATTTCTTCAACCTTCTTGTATCTTCCTATCTTGTAACCTTTTCTTTCTTGTAACTTTTACATTCTTGTATCTCCCTTTCTTGTAACTTTTAGGTAGGTAGGTACTTTCTTGTAACCACACTGAAGGGGGCTGCATAATAAAACTATTGAATTCCATCTTTCTGATTTCAGCCTGTCTGCCGCTGCGAAATATTTCATAGAATCTTCGATAAGGTAAGTGCAATAATTATTATTTTCCATTAACATATACCTATTAATTAATTAATCTGTTATTTATTCTCCAGTAAAACCACGAGAAAAAATATCAGTTTTTTTAAATTAAATCGAGATTTTGCTGTATTCCTCGAAATTAATGAATCTGGAAAAAGAAAAAGGAGTAGAAGAAGAAGGAGAAGGAGAAGAAAACTGTTTCTTATCCTCTTTCTTCTACCTCTCTTTTATTAATCTACCTGTAACTCTTTTCTCTCTCCCTTTCATTCTCCTTTCTCACCTTCTTTTCCTCTATCTTTATCTCTCTCCATCTCGCTTTTCTCTTCCCAAAGAGCCTTTTCTTCTCTATACCTCAATCTCCCCTGTTCTCTTTCTTTTGTGTTACCTTTATCAAATTTATCCCTCCCTCTTTCTTCCTCTATCTTTTCTCCACATTTCTCTCTCACTCCATCTATAATCTTATTCTAGCCGTCTACTCTTCTTTACATTATTATACAGCTCTCTCTCCCTCTTACTCTTTCTCTCTGTCTCTTTCTGCCTCTCTCTTTTCCATTCTCTCCCTCCCTCTATACATCTCTCTCTATCTGTCTCTGTCTCTTTCTCTCTATCTGTATCGTCCTCTCTCTCTCTCCTGTGAATCTTATTTACATTATCTTATTTCATACTGTCGGTTAGGATCAGGGCGTCTCCATTACACAATATTCTCTCTCTCTCTCTTCCGCTCTCTCTCTTCTTCTCTCCATCTATCTCTCTCTCTCTCTCTCTTTTTCTTTATTTCTATATATCCTTCTTTGTCTCTCTCACCACGTAGCTATCCCATCCGTTATATTTCCCATCACCTCTCTCTCTCTCTCTCCTTATCTTTCAGATCTGGTGGAACTTTCATGAACTACTAAATAATCCTGAAATGGCATGTTAACCCTTGGGTTGATATTGGCACTCGATAAAAAAGAAGAATCAAACAAAGAATTAAGAAAGTAGGAAGGAATGAATACAGAAAAAAGGAAGAAATAGGTACCTACAGAAGAAAGAAGAAATAAACAAATAAAGAAAGAGAGATAATAAGAAAGAAGAAAAAAAGGGAAATGACAAAAAGGGGAAATTGAATGGGTTTTTCTTTGATTCATTGCACATTGCATACTTATATAGTTTCCCGGCGACCATAAGAATTGATGTACCAGATATTCCACCATCTCCACCAAAATGTCAGTGGTTTTATAGTCCAATAAGATGAGTTCAAAAAGTAATGTTTTCAGGAAAAAATTCCCAAAGTTTTTTTCTCGACGGTTTTATATGTATTTCTTTCTTTTTTCTTTTTCTTTTATTAATTTTTTTGTACCTAGGTAGCTACCTACAGGTACTTTTTACGTTGATCATCGTTTACCTACTTGGAGCTACTTTATAATAATTATTCTTATCCCAACCGCTCACGCTCAGATCGTCTGATATACTTTTGGGACAGAGTGTGGTTGATAAAGCTTCAGACCCAGGTCTCTCAGACGGTCTGACAGACCTAGGTTTCAATCTTTTCCGTCACACACGTTCATACTGTCTGACAGACTTGTCTGACCGACTGACCGTGAGTAGGTTTTACCAGTTTTAACCAATTGTGACCTCTTTAGGCTAACATTGAAAATTCATAATCTCTGTTGATCTCAGGTTACTAATAAGCAAGTTCTTAAAATGCATTTAACGGGTGGCTTTTCAGGCTCATGTACCTGGGAATAATTAACAGGTTGTTTTACATTTATTTTATTCTTATGTATTACAATATACTAATATTAATTATATAATAATTATAATTATTTAAATTATTTATTTATTTATTTAATTATTTATGGTTGAAAGTTGATAAGCACCAATTCCAATCAACGCTGTACTAACTATGCTTTTTTTTTAATCTATTTTGATATTTTTGATCTTTATTATTATTTTTTTTTTATTGCATTAGGTATTCTGTTGCATAATCATCAAGGGACCATGATTGAGAGAGAGAGAGAGAGAGAGAGTGAGAGAGAGAGAGAGAGAGAAAGGGAGGGAGAAAAATTCCTGTTTAATGGGATGACATAGGTTTGTGGAAAATAAAAGCTAGGTCTCAAAATTGCATTATCCAACTCTTAAATAATTCAATATCCATTTATCCGCTCTCCACTAAGTCCTTTATCTACGTGGGATGGTGTGATGGTTTATCAAATTATTGGATTCCATTGGAATGGGATTTGCTACCAAGTTGAGATTATCTACTTGATGGATTGGTTTTAAGAAAATAAAACCGCCGGATTTCAGAAAGGTAAGATACAAAAGTCCAAAGTTTTTTTTACAAACCCTTTTATTGAATTCTTCAGTAACCTTTGGGTATCATTAGCAGATGGAGATTAGCTTGGAAAATATCGCGTCCTCTTTATAAGCGCCAGATGACCGGTTCGATTCCCGCCTGGAGCTAACTTTATCCAGATAAGGTTCGTTCTAGGAACGGCTTCCCCTATATCCTGTCCTCTTCCCCTCTGCTATTTCGGGACGATAAGACCTCCCTCTATCAAACAAAAAAAAGAAAAAAAAATCACCTCAATTTGTTGGGCGGTGTGCAGAGCCACTTTCAACCTACTTGATGTTATGAAGGAGCACATTTGTCACTGTCTGTCAGCACAGTACAATATATTCGCCCCGGGCGGGAATCGAACCCGCGGCCCAGCGCTTACAAGGCAGACGCGCTACCAACTAAGCTTATTACAAGGTTGACTTCAGTGGTTATTCCGTGAAGGAAATGACGCAGGGTGGGGGCTCTGGAAGTTACGGAAATAAATTGGGATCACGGAAATAAATTGGGATTTAAAAGGAAACTGGAGGAAGAAGGGGGAGAATAAAACGTTGGCCGAAAGGAAACGGAGACCCTAATATAATTCGAGTAAGGAAACAAGAACCGGTCAAGATTAACCACCGTTGATTGTCTCAGGTTTGAGTTCAATCCGAGGTTGACCTGGCTTTCATCTCGATCCCCCGATCCCCAGTTGGTAAACCCAACCCAACATAATATGTCACCTATATGAAACTAGGACCCCAAATTATAGGAAACAAAAACCTTGTCAGCTAAACCTAAATAAGTATGAGAAAAAGTAGGCTTGTACATAATTACAAGATGTAAGTAATAGGGAATTTTCAAAATAGAAGGTAAAACCCTCACCACAAAAATTAATGGTAGTTATACAGTGACTTTAAATTCGTAGGTAAATCCTAGAAAGAAAGAAAAAGAATAAAATAAAAGTAGGTTACATTTCACAATGAAACACTGCAATTATTGGAAGTTACTCCGCTGTTTTCCATTTGCAGGAGAAAGAAACAGTTCCTTATTATATCGAGATAAATTAATATTGAACAGAAAATTGAGACGTTTTTCTGACGACATAATGAAAGAAAAGGCGAACGATTGCTTCGCAGTTATTACGACGTTTTTCCAGTGACTAAAAATATCTATACGCTCCCTCCCCTTTCTTCTTCTTCTTCTCCTTCTTCTTCTTCTTCTCCTCTTCCTCCTTCTTTTTCTCCTCCTCCTCTTCTTCTCCTTCTTTAACGTTTTTTTCCTTCTTTTTTCAAATAAACGCGAACTTCCAAGAGCTTCCATATTTCCATTTCGAGTCAAGAAGCAAGTAGCTCGTTGGGAAGAACTAAAAATAATTGGAAATGAATAAAATTAAATTGATTCCTCGAAATGGAAAGTCTAGAAACAGATTGAATATGAAATTGGAAAACAACAAACTTACATACAAAATGAACAAACAAACAGAGAAACAAATGAAGGTCAGGTAGGGTAGAGAATGCACTTGCTGAATAGGTACCAAATTTCGCCCTTTAACTTTCATTTCAAGTTTAAATAGTTCTTCTAAATTCTAAAACCTTCCAACTTCAGGTTTATAAGAAGAAGATAAGACTTCTTTTCCCGTGTACAGACGGGGTCGGCGTTTTTCGTCAGCCTCTCAATCAGCCCTAACTAGGGTGATTGCTTTGGGCTGGCATTTGGTTTTGGCTACAAATTTCAATAGTGAATGCCCTTCGCACTCAACCTTTTTCTTTAGCAAGGGAAATTCAGGCTGGTATCCCTCCCTGTTTAATACTTCTAGTTTGGTATAGGTATCTACATAAATATCGTTCTTTATATTAACTTTATTTAGAGCTTAGAGCACCGTTCCGACAATCCTATATTGAAATACACGACAGAACACTACATTTGTGTAGTGAGAGAATGAATGTGTGCGAGAGAGAGAGAGAGAGAGAGGGGGGGATGGAGAGAGAGAGAGAGAGAGAGAGAGAGAGAGAGAGAGAGAGAGAGAGAGAGAGAGAGAGAGAGAGAGAGAGACACCCTACAGTGACTTTAAATTCGTAGGTAAATCCTAGAAAGAAAGAAAAAGAATAAAATAAAAGTAGGTTACATTTCACAATGAAACACTGCAATTATTAGAAGTTACTCCGCTGCCTTCCATCGAAGTAGAAAGAAACAGTTCCTTATTATATCGAGATAAATTAATATTGAACAGAAAATTGAGACGTTTTTCTGACAACATAATGAAAGAAAAGGCGAACGATTGCTTCGCAGTTATTACGACGTTTTTCCAGCGACTAAAAATATCTACGCTCCCTCCCCTTTCTTCTTCTTCTTCTTCTTCTTCTTCTCCTCTTCCTCCTTCTTTTTCTCCTCCTCCTCTTCTTCTCCCTCCTCTTCTTCTCCTTCTTTAACGTTGTTTTTCTTCTTTTTTCAAACTTCCAAGAGCTTCCATATTTCCATTTCGAGTCAAGAAGCAAGTAGCTCGTTGGGAAGAACTAAAAATAATTGGAAATGAATAAAATTAAATTGATTCCTCGAAATGGAAAGTCTAGAAACAGATTGAATATGAAATTGGAAAACAACAAACTTACAAACAAAATGAACAAACAAACAGACAAACAAACGAAGGTCAGGTAGAGAATGCACTTGCTGAATACCAAATTTCGCCCTTCAACTTTCATTTCAAGTTTAAATAGTTCTTCTAAATTCTAAAACCTTCCAACTTCAGGTTTATAAGAGGAAAAGAAGACTTCTTTTCCCGTGTACAGACGGGGTCGGCGTTTTTCGTCAGCCTCTCAATCAGCCCTAACTAGGGTGATTGCTTTGGGCTGACATTTGGTTTTGACTACAAATTTCAATAGTGAATGCCCTTCGCACTCAACCTTTTTCTTTAGCAAGGGAAATTCAGGCTGGTATACTCCCTGTTTATTGTTTAATACTTCTAGTTTTGTATAGGTATCTACATAAATATCGTACTTTATATTAACTTTATTTAGAGCTTAGAGCACCGTTCCGACAATCCTATATTGAAATAACACGACAGAACACTATATTTGTGTAGTGAGAGAATGAATGTGTGCGAGAGAGAGAGAGAGAGAGAGAGAGAGAGAGAGAGAGAGAGAGAGAGAGAGAGAGAGAGAGAGAGAGAAAAAAATAAAAAAAA